>NC_142806.1:56535257-56569868 GCF_049724085.1 Artemia sp. Qi Xiang Cuo | reverse complement strand
GAAGTATAACTTAGATCTCTACTAGCGTCCCGCTGTTTCACTTCTTCAGCTTAAGAATTAAGATGTTAGATCGTAATTAAAATTTCGGAAAAAATTTAAACAGTAGTGTTGAATAAGTCCTTAATGAAACGTTTACTATAGATTTTCAGATGGACTGAAAGGAGTATTGCTGTTCATGCGGATTTAAATTCTGCGTGACTTTTGGTTTTCTATGCAGCTGAAGCCATCACAACCTCTACAATAAGTTTCTTCGACGCTTAAATATATAAGATTACATATGTTTAAATAAATTGAAATATCGTATATCAATAGAAAAAGAGGAACAATTCTATTTGTAAACACTGAAAACTCCTGTTAGCACTTCCCCCCCCCCCCCCGCAAAAAAAAACAATTCTGAAGAGGCTTATGACGCCCTACCTCGGCTTTTCCATCTCTGTGCCTGTAGGAAGGTAAATCAAATACTTTATGCTACATAAAAAAAGTCTGCGGAATAAAAAGGGGTACTATTAACTCATCCCCCAGAACGAATTTTAAAGGCGTAGCCCGAATACATTCCTCGAAATACGAGGGATTAGATATCACTTTATGTCACCACCCCCCAGTTCTGCAAAACTCATTCTATATTTATCTGAAAGCTCAGTGAGAGTTAGATGGAAGAAAACATCAGTTTCCCGTGGGATAGCCTCTTATTCACTTAAAAAGGGCACTGAAAATTTTGATTTCTATTCGAATGAGCCCTCTCCCGATCGTCTAAAACCATTAATTCGATTACCTCTTCGGAAAAAAACATGTGTCCACGATTTTTCTTCTAGGATCAGGTGCAAAATTCTATATTTTTGCACATAAGAGCTTGAAACACCTATATTAAGGTTTTCTGATATGATGAACCTAAAGATAAGATATTCATCCAGATCGTTTGACTTTTGGGGATGTTTCACCCCTTTTTCGAAAATCAGGCAATTTTTCTCAGGCTAGTCGCTTTGATGGGTAATGTTAAACCTAATGAATTTTATACATTTCAGATATAAGACAATCAGCATTAAAACAGAGTTCTTTAGATATATTATTTGGTACTCATGCATTAGCTGGTATTCACGAGATATACTGTATAGGGAAATGCTAAGGGAAACCTAGTCAAACGAGTATCTGTCAATAGAGAAATGGATTGCGCAAAGCGTGGTTTGTCATTGCGTTTACAATATTTAAAGTATTGTTTTGGGGGATTTCGGGGGGGGAAAGGTGCCTAGATTAGGTTAGGTTACGTATTTAATATATGCTATGCTTTACCCCCCACCCCTCTAATGGGCAAACATATAGCGCAAATTTGTTTTACTATAATATTTTCATCATATTTTGTTTTATTTCATTAGCATTAACCAAACTTGACTTGTCGCGTGTGGACCAGCTAATGCATAAGTACCATTATTTGTTATCAAAGTTTCTTATTTTAAAGTTTTGGTTACTATTGGCACGAGTCACTCCTTACTTAGGCTACAGTTCGTTACCACAAACTGTTTAATTTTGGTCTGGAGTATAGTTTATCTGAGACAAGTTGACTCGACATTATTTACATTAGCTAACATTAGCCCACGTAAAAAAGCCCTTTGGAAATTTAAACTTCCCCATTCAAGAAAATATTATATTTTGATTTTAACATATTCTTATAAGCATCATCTACAGTTTGAATTTTTGTCCCAATTCCTGATGAACGATTCCTGAAACATAAGGGCCGCTTACTTAGAACAACAAGGTTTTCAAAAGTCCTAAGAAAATTAATGTAAAAAGTGAGATACTGAGGAGGGGGCAAACCCTCTCATATGCGTAATAATTTCTGTTCGTTTTAAGTTTCGATGTTGTTCCTTACTTTCAGTTGAAAATTTTTTTACTTAATATTAGTCAAAAGCAGCCATAATCGTCACGAGGGAAAAATAAAACTGCACCTTCTTTAGACTTGTTAACCATCCATATTTGTTGTGAAATAAATGTCAAAGCGTAAATAATTTCTTGCAAAATCAATTATTTTGAATTCATGTTTTTTTTTGTGAATTTTGGGTCGTGCAGAGAGAAACAGCAATTGAGTGAAAACTTGTGATTAAACAAAATTGTGATTAAAGCTTCAAGTAAAATCATGAACCAGCTGGGTTATCAGCAAATTATATTTAATATTCATATAATCAATATTTTGTTCAAAATTGTTCAAACTTTGATTTTTTTTTTTCTAGTACAGTATTGGCATGTGGCCAAATTAAATGAATCAAAATAATTGCTGTGTTTCTCACGAAACATAAAAAAGTAAAGCCATGTTATCCCTTGGCGTTTTACGCTTAAACTAGAAAGCAAGTCAACTAATGAAATTTCAAGAAGCTTTTTTTTTTAAATTCAGCACTGGAAATGGGTTTTCAATTGGTTTGAAAACTTCAAAAAACAAAACATTTGAAGTTTTGTTCGTAAAACACGGAAATTTAAACAGGTCTTAATAATTTGCAAATTGAATTTACACATACTGTAGAGTATAGAAAACAAAAGAAAGAATAGAATAATCGTATAAACTCAATTAACAGTTAAATATTTGAACTATAAAATGGCAAAAAGAACAAAAAATAAACGAAATAAGGAAAACTAACCATTATCTAAACATGAAAACCAAAACTAATAATTTTACAAATTAAATATACTTGATTGCGCAAATAATAGAAATAATCGTATGCATATACGATTGCATTTAGATACTTACTTCCCATGTACATACTAAGAATTTACATATTTACACACATACTTCCCATGCATTTAGCCATGCGGCACTCTTGTTTCTATCCGTATACCATTAAATTGAATTAACTGTGACGAAATCAAGAACCAGAAAACCAAATGGGAAACATATACTTTGGGCTATATTTGTGAATTGGGGGGAGGGGGTTAAACTATAGTGAAGCTTCAGTCAAGATATGTTACCTACGATTACTCTGCACATTAAGAATTAAGAATTATTTATTTAACAAATTTCCTTTTCAACAGCCCCAATTCTAGACTTATACCTAAAGGTGGAGAGGGCTTTCTCGATCCCAAATTCTGAAATCTTTTTTTTTTTTTTTTTTTTTTGGAGATGAAAGGGTTTTACGGCCTCGTATGGAATCAGATTGAAATTTTGCGATGAGCTAATAATAATACTCCGTACCTTCAGAAACATTGTCTCCATGAGTACCCTGAAGCATAAAGCCCCAAGGGCAATTGTTCCGAATGAGCAGGACTTCTCCAGAGCAGCCTTAAGTTTGACAGATATTCCTACCATATCTATTTCTATCACAAACACTCCTATTAAGACTTCTGCTACCACATGGCCCCAGCATGGCCATCACATAATTACTACAAATACCATGACTGCTTTGACGTCACTACTCTTATTACAACTATTCTGTATAGGGATTCCTCTATCACGACTATTCTCATCAGGACTATCATAGGCAGCGCGCTAGCGCTGCCTAAGTAAAGAATGATGTGGGAACAATGTATTTTTTTTTGTTTTTTTTCTCCATACCCGGGCACTTCGTAAAAACTTCGAAAAGGGCTCATTCGATTGGAAATTGGAGTGGCTAGTGCCCTTTTTAATAGTCGAAAGTGATTGGAGGGCAACTAGCCCCCCCCCCGACGCCCCTCATTCCCCCAAACACATCCAATCAAAATTTCATTTTGTTCAGCGTAGTTGATTTCCACATAGAAAATATGTTTTTGAGGAGGACACTCCCCCACAGCCGTCAGGGCAAGGGTTTTAAGTTAGGCCCTGGGGGCATATAAGGTTTTTATAGAAGGCCTTGTCGTAAGAACTTCAAAACAGGCTCATTCGATTGGAAATTCATAGGGTTAGTACTCTTTTTAATAGTCGAAATTGATTGGAGGGCAACTAGCCCCTCTCCACGCCCATCATTCCCCCAAACACATCCAATCAAAATTTTGAGATAGCCATTATGTTCAGCGTAGTTGATTTCCAGATAGAAAATATGTTTTTGAGGAGGACACTACCCCACAGCCCTCAGGGCAAGGGTTTTAAGTTATGCCCTGAGGGCATTTAAGGTTTTTATAGAAGGTGTTGTCATAGACACTTCAAAAAATGCTCATTCGATTGGAAATTCAAAGAGCTAGTGCCCTTTTTAAAAGTCAAAAGTAATTGGAGGGCAACTAGCCCTCCCCCCACGCCCATCATTTCCCCAAACACATCCTATAAAAATTTTGAGATAGCCATTTTGTTCAACGTAGTTGATTTCCAGATAGAAAATATGTTTTTGAGAAGGACACTCCCCCACAGCCCTCAGGGCAAGTATTTTAAGTTATGCCCTGGGGACATATAAGGTTTTTGAAGAAGGTGTTGTTGTAGAAACTTCAAAAAAAAAAGCTGATTCGATTGAAAATTAAAAGGGCCAGGGCCCTTTTTAAGAGTCAAAAATGATTGAAGGGCAACTAGCCCGCCCCCCCCAACACACCCATCATTCCCCCAAACACATCCAATAAAATTTAAGATAGCCATTTCGTTCAGCGTGGTTGATTTCCAGATAGAAAACATATTTTTGAGGAGGACACTCCCCCACAACCCTCAGAGCAAGGATTATAAGTTGTGCCCTGGAGGCATATAAGGTTTTTATTGAAATCTTTGTCGTAGAAACTTGAAAAAAGGGCTCATTCAATTTGAAATTCAAAGGGCTAGTACCCTTTTTAATAGTCGAAAGTGATTTGAGGGCAGCTAACTCCCCTAACCTAATCTAACATAAACCAGAGACGACACAAACACAGAGACGACACACACACGCACAGACAACAAACACACAGAGACGACACACACATAGAGACGATACACACACAGAGACGACACACACACACAGAGACGACACACACACAGGGACGACACTAACACAGAGACCACACACAGAGAGAGACGACACACTCGCAGAGACGACAAACATACAGAGACGAACCACACACTGAGACGATACAGACATAGAGACGACAAACAACCAGAGACGACACACATAGAGATAATACACATAGATACACATACAGATAAGGTTTTTACTGAAATCTTTGTCGTAGAAACTTGAAAATCGGCTCATTCGATTTGAGATTCAAAGGGCTAGTACCCTCTTTAATAGTCGAAAGTGATATGAGGGCAACTACCCCCTCTCACGCCCACCTTTTCCAGAGACACTCACCCACAACCCTCAGTGCAAGGATTATAAGTTATGCACTAGGGGCATATAAGGTTTTTATTGAAATCTTTGTTGTAGAAACTTGAAAAAGGGCTCATTCTATTTGAAATTCAAAGGGCTAGTACCCTTTTTAATAGTCAAAAGTGATTTGAGGGCAACTACCCCCCCCCCTCCCTCTCACGCCCACCTTTTCCCCAAACACATCCAATAAAAATATTTAGATAACGATTTTATTCAACGTAGTTGACAGTTTTGGAAATTAGGTCTTTAAGGATGACAACCCCTCCCCCCCCCCACAGCCCTCACGGCAAGGGTCGTAAGTTTTGCGCTTGGGGTATATTATGCTTTTATTGAAAGCGTAGTAGTAGAAAATTCATAAGGGTTCATTCAATTAGAAATTGACAGGGCTAGTGCCTTTTGTAATCGTTGAGAGTTAGTCGATAACGACTAGTATCCAACTCACGCCCGCCATTGCCTCAAATTTATCCACTAAAAGTCTCTAGATGTCCAATTTGTTCAACATAGTTGAAAGTTCTGGAAATTAGGTCTTTTAGGATGATAACCTCCTCAGAGTCCTCAGTGCAAGGGTTGTAAGTTATGCCCTGGGGGCATTAAAGTTTATATCGAAAGTTGTTATAGAAATTTCAAAAAGGGCTCATTTGAAAGTGAGTGGAGAGTAATTAAACCTCCTCTTACGCCCACCATTTCTCCAAAAACATTCAATCGAAGTTTAGAGATAGCCATTTTGTTCAAAATAGTTGAAATTTCTGGAAATTATTTATTTAAGGATGACAAACCCCCAGAGCCCCAAGGGCAAAGGCTGTAGTCTATGCCCTGGGGGCATAAAATATTATAGATAGAGTTGTCGTAAAACTTTAAAAGGTGCACATTCTATTTGAAATTGATAGGGCTAGTGCCCTTTGTAATAGTCGAAAGTGATTGGAGCGTAACTAACATCCCTCTAACGCCCACCATTCCTCCAAACACATCCAATCAAAATTTTCAGATAGTCATTTTGTTCAACATACTAGAAAGTTCTGGAAATTAGGTCTTTGAGAGTGACCTTAGGGTAAAGATTGTAATTTATGCCCTGGGGGAATATAAGGTGCTTATAGAAAGCGTTGTCGTTTCCAAAAATGCTCATTCGATTGGAAATCGAAAGACCTAGTGCCCTTTTTAATAGTCGAAAGTGATTGGAAGGCTTGACATTTTTATAGTGAAGATCGATGTGGGTATAATGTATTATTTTTTGTTGTTGTTGTTGTTTAGACCAGGGCACTTCGTATCAAAGGAGTTGTCGTGGGAACTTTGAAAAGGGCTCATTTGACTGAAAATAGAAATGGCTGATGCCCTTTTTAATAGTCGAAAGTGATTGGAGGGTAAATAATCCCCCTTCCACTCCCACCCTCCCATTGGCCCATTATGTTTAAAAAACTAAATTTTGCATTAAGATTAAATAAAAATGCACTTTGATAATGCTAATTCCCAATAAAGAATCTCAGCAGTATTCCAAGAACGACTGAGGGTATTATTTTCAAACTTTCAGAGCTGCTTCTGCTCTTAGAATATAAGCAAGTAAAAATAGCGGAAGTGTATCCAAACTATCACAGAAAGTAACCAGATTTCTTTTGCGAATGGTATCAAGTTTTCCATTTCAGGTCAACTGGAGAAGGTATGAAACTAAATTAAGCACTACTATTTGTGTCCAGATTTTTAAAAGGGTGTATGTTGTTAAAAATTGCAGAAAATTTTTCTCCAGCATACAAATAGCAGGCCAAACTATAAAGTCTTAAGAAACGAAAGATTTAAATTATTATTTTCTTTTTCCCTGAAAAGACTGTGTCAATATAAACTGAACAGAAATTAATTAAAAAAAATTTTCTACAAAATAAATTTTTCAAAGAAAAGTAAAGAACTCCATTAAACAAAAAAGAGCAAATATAAAATCAAATAATCTACCAAATGTGAAACTACCACAAATCAGCATCGATAAATAAATGAAACCCAAAACGAACAGAAATTACAATAAATAACCGAGTCAAACTCAAAACGAGCAGAAATTAACATAAGTTGGGCGCAAAACCCATATGCCTTCCCAAGGCCAGAACAAAATTTGCACTTTACTGGAAAATACAAATGAATGTGCATTGTCAGTTTAATATACATATACTTATATTTTGTAATCAAAATGTTAAAATTATTTGATGTAATAAAGTTATAAAAGTAAAAACATTTGTATTTTTTCAGTAAAGTGCAAATTTTGTTCTGGCCTTGGGGAGGCATAGGGGTTTTGAGCCCAACTTATGTTAATTTCTACTCATTTTGAGTTTCATTTATTTATCGATGCTGATTTGTGGTAGTTTCACATTTGGTAGATTATTTGATTTTATTTTTACTGTTTTTTTGTTTAATGGAGTTCTTTACTTTTCTTTGAAAAACTTATTTTGCAGAGAAAACTTTTTTAATTAATTCTTATAACAGATAACTATAGCGAGTGCTGATCATAGCCTCAACTATTCTTACTAATACTAATCCCAGCACGAATGCTAAACCACATCTCTGAAGATTTAAAACAAATAGAGACCTAATAAACAATGAAGTTAAAGTTTAGACACATGAGAATTCCGACAAACAAGTGCGGTATTGCCACTAACAGCTAACTCTTGAAAAGCCTATAGAGTCATTGGTAGAGTCAAAATATATTTTGAACATTTTTTCTTCCATCTTAAATTACAAAAGAAAAGAAAATATATTTAAAATTCTGAGAAAATTTTCTTTTTAAATTCAAGGCCATTTGTAACCATGGATTTTATTCTACTGGTGTATGTCATCAATGGTTTCCTTCTTTTCAATCCATTGCATTCCGGCATACAAAAATTCATTGGCGAAACTACTATTTCACGTATTTCAATGTAAGAGATCTACTTAATTTTCAGTAAAAAGATGGTATTTGACACCTTATGTAAAAAGTTTTCTGCTTGCTTAGGTTTTAATTCGCTCCTTAATTTCCGCAGAAAAATTTAGTTTTTATAGCATGATTATAGGCCAAGCCTGAGAGGTTAAGTTAGCAAGGTTAAATGAGCCAAAGGGTGAGCAAACGAACTTAATTATATAACGGGATAATCACTACATTGCTTATTTGCGTTGGCTTACTTTTCACCATATGATTTAAGAAAAAAAGTGGTATCACGAAATGCGAACATAATTATTGTTTTGCTTGGACTAGTGTCAGATCCTAGATTATCACAAAATGATTATCTGAGCGTGAATAAGTATTATAGCCAAACAGACCCATTTACCTATTTACTTTGGGATCTTTGACCTAAAAATTATTATAAAGAAAACTATGATTACCATATCAGTTCAGGAAAACATATTTTTTTGGACTGACAGGCACCCATTTGAACTTCTTTTCCGTAACCTCTACTTTAGCGGCGAAAGTTTGGGGACATGAGGCAGGATGGACAAGTACCCCAATCAAGATAATGCAACTGTTAATTGTAGTGAAAAAAAAGATAAGAAATCAGAGAATCAAATATCTGCTTAAGCTGGGGTGGATGCAGAATGGAATTTTGGATGTAGCATCAACAAAAATGAGGCTCTCCCATCTGGGCTCCCACCCTTATACCCCTTTAGTTAGGGCTATTATTGACCTTCTGTAGGTGCACGCGCCCTTTAAGCAATTTTATGAATCCACTGCTGAGTCTAAGTCACTTCGCGATTGACTCGGCGGCATTAAAAAAGAAAGAGTTGAGAGCAGTGGACATGAAGGGACAAAACCAGCATTAACTCAATGAGGAGTATAGCTTTAGGATGCTTATATATCTGAATGATCTGACTTCATAGAGATGGCTATCCGTAGGAAATGGGTTAAGTACTATTGGTACCCAGTTTCAAACGACAGTTGAAACCCCATCACGTGATTGTCTAATATCCAGTGGACAACTGAGATTGAATTGGTGTACAATGATCATGAAAATTAGCAATCACAGGAAGTACATCCGTCCCTAACAACTCAACAAATCCCCTAAGAATGGTATGATGAGGCAGTGGCTGCTGAACCAATATATCAACTATAGAGCTCAGCAGTGGCTGCTGAGCTCTATAGTTGATAAAAAGAAAAATGAAGGATCAGCCTGTAATTGGGTTTTAGTGGACTGCTGAAATTTCTTTCAAAATTCCCAAAGAAAAAAATAATGGAGCAGCCACCTCTGCCGACCACTTTTGGAGATCTAGTTTGCTTAAAATAATATCCATGGTGAATCAGATTAAAATGCAGACGGATTTTCTTTCCTCTGGTGTACTTAAGGTCCTCTGAGGACAAACATTTGCAAATAGCTTTCATAGTACATGTTAATACTACATAAAGTAGAAATTCCAAGACGCAAGAAATTCCAAGACGAAAATAATGGAAACATATTATCGTCATCCTAGTTGGAAGGCAACGTGTGGTAAGGGCAACTTTCTTTTCTGGGGAAGTAGCTTTGCGAAGATTTGTATTTCTCTTATGATTTTTGGTCTCACCATGTTCAACAAAATAACATATTCTGTTTGCGTTAACCGGTTAAGGTTGGAAAACTTTTTTTCTTCACCTGTTGCCAGCATCTTATTAACTGGAGTTGGATTACCCGTAGACGCATGTCAATCTTTTCTAAACGTTGGTCTGACCCAGTACCCTGTTTTTCTTTTTGGCTTCCTGTTCTAGAGTGGTCACTGAAGTATTATACAAAGTAATATAATAATTCTGGTCAAGCATTTCATACAATTTGTAAACATTTATCAAAAGAAACAACTCCAGTGGGAAAGCTTCTGGTGTAGACGTGAATTCAATGAGGAAGAAGCTTAAACGTTTATGCATTATATTCTAAGAACCTTTGGGGCTTATTTAGGTTTGGTTAAGTAGTAAGGTAAACCAAAAGACAATATGCGTTGCTAGGCTCTCAAAACAGGGTATCTGCTATTATTATTTATGGTATTTTTTTGTGATATGCTATAGAATGCTGTTGTGTATGGCTTTTTTAGGTTTAAAATGAAAAAAAATGAATAAAATTGTATGCATGTTATTGATACGGTAAGGAAAGGATAATAATTTAATTTCGGATTTTTTGTTGTTGTTGATGTTTTTCTCGGAAAGGAGAGTATATTTATTTTAATATTTTGTGATTTGAATTGTCGAATACTGTGTTGTATGGCATTGTTTGGCTTATAATAAATCTATCTATATGTCTATATCGGGACCAGCTGGGGGGAGGGGGATCAAGTAGAAACTTTCAAGGAATACTTGGCTGTGATAATTAAAAGGACAACGTATGCGATTTCAGTAACTTTTCAGTATAGTCAAAAATCGGAAAAAAGTTTGTCGGCTGTGGTGGCTCTGAAGGATGAGGCTAAGCGATATAAGGGGCGCATAAGCTAAACCAACTTTTTATGTTCTTTTCAGCAGTATAAATTAAATTCAAGTATTCGGACCGAATTAAAGTTTTTTTCATTTTATGGCGTATATCTCCTTTTCCCTTGACAAAAAAAGGAGACATGTACCAGGTTCTCATGCTATAGCTCCATAAGATAATCCTCTTCTGTCATTCTGAATTGCAGCAAGACATGATAAAAAAGACACATACGTCACTTGGTGGCGGATGTCTTCGTATAGGTATGAGATAGGACAATTCTGACTGCACCATTCGATTCATTTGGCTGAGTTTACCTAAAAAGCATACATAACTCATTTTCGACCAAAATGGCATATGTCGCCCTTTTAATTATCACGGCTGTACTAGGGATAAGGAGCGGGAAAGTGAACCTTGAATTGGGGGACAGGGAAGGGGGTAAAATATTTTTGTATCCATTCTGCTTATAATATTTGGCAATTTCAGCCTCATTTGATCTTAGAATTGATTCACTGTGAAGTAGTGAGGTAAATCGAAAGACAGTATGTATGACTAGTTTATCAATATAACATATCAACAATATCTTGAAAAATACTTGTAGGATTGATTTAGAGCTTACAAGAAATGATGAGTGACCAATCACAGCTTGAATTGTGAGAGGAGGATTCAGAGATGAATCAAAGACCGCTATATCTATCCATGGGTGTAGGGAGGGAGAGGCAGGGGGCAGCTGCCCCCCTAGACCTTCAAATTTACGTTAGATATGGCTGAAAAAGCAGATGGTTGGAAAAGCAGTTGATAAAAGGTAGATGGTGAAAAAAACTGGAAATAAACAGAAATAACCAAATATCGGTTCCGATATTTGGACATTCATCAATATGCTGACAATCATCAATATGCTGAAGCATATTGAGGATTTAGTATAATTTTTGGTGATTACTTATTAATAAGGATTTCACAAGTATGATAGAAGTTGCTGGCAATGTAAGGTTTTGTGAACTGCCAATATAACTTCGGCTCCCCCCCTCCGTCCTTCATCACAGAAGTGGCTGCCCCCTCCCCTAGGCAAGAAGCTACGTACGGCCATGCCGACATAACTTCATCTCCCCCTCCATCACACAATCGACTACCCCCCCCCCTAGACAATATGCTGCCTACACCCATGTATGTATCTAGGTTATCAAAATACAATATGTTAACTCCAGATCAAAAAGTTCGTGGGAACGAACTGTAAGTAAGGAGCGACCCGGCTCAATGGTAACCGAAACTCTAAAAAACGAAATTTTGATACCAATAGATACATCAAAAGAATCTGATTTTAATTCTGATTTCAAATATATAACTCTCATCAAGTTTAATCTTAATTATCAAAAGTTACGCGCCTGAGAAAATTTGGCTGATTTTCGAAAAAAGGAGGAAAGACCCCCTAAAAGCTATAGAACCATAATGAAAATTACACCATCATATTCAGCGTATCAGAGAACCCTACTATAGAGGTTTCAAGCTCCTATCTACAAAAATTTGGAATTTTCCATGTTTTGCCAGAAGAAAGATCACGGATGCGTGTTTATTTTTTTTTTTTTTTTTTTTTTTTTTTTTTTACCCAGGGGTGATAGTATAGACCCAGTGGTCCTAGAAAATCGTGGTAGGGCTAATTGGAACGGAAATTAAAATTCCTAGTGTCCTTTTTAAGTGACCAAAAAAAATGGAGGGCAACTAGGCCCCCTCCCACGCTCATTTTTTCCCAAAGTCACCCGATCAAAGTTTTGAGATAGCCATTTTGTTCAGCATGGTCGAAAATATTATAAGGATGACTTAATCCCTCGAAGCCCCCAGGGGGAGGGCAGAAAGTTATGAACTTTACCCAATGTCAACATATAGTATTGGTTATTGGGAAGTATACAGACGTTTTCAGGGGGAATTTTTTCTGGTAGTGGGGGGAGGGGGTGGGTCGGGGGTTTATATGGGAGGATCTTTTTATGAAGAAAGTTTTCATGGGGGAAGGGACATTGCTATGAAGGGGGCGCTGGATTTCCCATCATTATTTTAAAAAAAAATCAGAAATTAAATATAAAAAAACAAGTTTTTCAACTGAAAGTAAGGGGAGGTGAAAGTAAGGGTGGTATTGACTAAGGGGAGACCCCCCTCATATACATAATAAAATATACGTAAAAAAAAACAAAAAAAAAACAAGCGATACGTGTGAATAGTACTTGAAAAACTTAAAAACTGGATTTTGACGTAAATTATCATAACAAAAGAAGGGGCTTATAATTTTAGTTCTTAATATATAAATTTTATTAAGTTCAGCATTGTTCATCAAAGTCTAAGGGCCTCAGAAAATTTACTTGAGTTGTTAAAGAGGGAGGAAACATCCCCTACAAGTGAAAGAATTTTAATGAAAATCCCACCGTCAGATTCAGCGTATCAGAAAACACTATTACATAGGTTTCAAGCTCATATCTGCAAAAATCTGCAACTATATCTGTAACTTATTTTTTGCCAGAAGAAAAATATATCAATATACAAGTTCGTTTTATAAGTTAATTTGTAAATTACATCAGGACCAAATTTAAAGACATCCATTTAGAAAAAGAAGAGTAAAATTTTTGTGCAAATTTTGTTTACTTATTCAAGGACGGTGAGCCAAAATAAAAGCTGCATTAACTAAAAAACGATCAGAAATTAAATAAAAAAACAAGTTTTTTAAACTGAAAGTAAGGAGCGACATTAAAACTTAAAACGAACAGAAATTATTCCGTATATGAAAGGGGCTGTCCCCACCTCAACGCCTCGCTCTTTACGCTAAAGTTTGACTCTGTCTCACAACTTTATTTTTTAAAACAATAAAAAACTTTAGCGTAAAGAGCGAGGCGTTGAGGAGGGGACAGCCCCTTTCATATACGGAATAATTTCTGTTCGTTTTAAGTAATAATGTCGCTCCTTACTTTCAGTTTAAAAAACTTGTTTTTTAAATTTAATTTTATAGTAAGGATATCACTAGACAGTTTTTGCATCTATCTATGGCTGATTGAACATTTTGACCGAATACTCAGATTTTGCCCATAAAGTAAAGTGCTTTCAAACATTTTAGCTCTGAGGCAGAAAAATTAAAATTGTGGCAAATATTCCTACAATTAGCCGAGCGCAAAATTAGATCTTAAAATAATTTTTTGAACCATTAAGTAATTTCCAGTGATCATTGTCGTTTTCTTTTATTTTGTTTTTCATTTCAATTTCTAAGTTTACTTTTATTTTATTTTAAATTAATTTTCATTTTGTCTTTATATTCAATTTAGTTTAATTATTTTGATTTAAAAGTTACATTAAGTCCTTAATTATTAAAAACAACCAATATAAATTCATCTAATAAAAAATCACTTTCGTAAGAACATTTTTTTTAAAAGTAAATAAAATCTGAAATGAGTAGAAATAAAGGCTTAAGGCAATTCAATATTAAAACTAACACAAACTAACCAAACTAACCAAAACGAATAGAATCAAAAATGAATAACTGCATCAAACCTAACGATGACGATAGCGGCTATGGATGAATAGAGGAATCCTTAAAACGAAAAAAAACAACTGAAATGAATAATAAAGTCAAACTGGTTGTGAACAAAATTCACAACAGATAATAGTAGGGTTACTCTTTCAAACCTTCCAAAGCCCAGAGCATCATTCGCACTTTACTCAAAACAAAATAAATTTTGATCAGTTTCTGTTTTATTATTATTATTTTTATAAAATAAAACAATTCAAAAATAATGAGACTTTCAGAAATTGTTAACAATATATTTTAAAAATTGAGTCTAGGTTCGCTGTTCTGATATCCTGAAATTTTTATCCATGCTGTCTTTCTTTTAAATAAATTAAATAAAAAAACAAGTTTTTTTTAACTTAAAGTAAGGAGGGACGTTAAAACTTAAAACGAACAGAAATCATTCCGTATATGAAAGGGGCTGTCCCCTTCTCAACGCCTCGCTCTTTACGCTAAAGTCTTTTATTGTTTAAAAAAATAGAGTTGTGAGAAAGTCAAACTTTAGCGTAAAGAGCGAGGCGTTCAGGAGGGGACAGCCCCTTTCACATACGAAATAATTTCTGTTCGTTTTGAGTTTTAACGTCGTTCCTTACTTTCAGTTAAAAAAACTTGTTTTTTTTATTTAATTTTGAACGTTTTGGAATTCATACAGGTTTTGATTTTGGCTCACAGTACATGAATAATTAATACAAAATTTGCATATTAATTTTACTTTTATTTGGTTAAATGGCTTTCTCGAAATTTGTTTAATTTTATTTACGAACTTTTTTATTAGTAATAAATATACGTAACTTACGAATCAACTTACGTAACCAACTTCTATATTCATATATTTTTAATATGTATATTAGGAGGTTCGTCCCCTAGTCAATACCTTGCTCTTTAAGCTAAATGTCGAATTTTGTTCCAATTCTTTAAAAATTACCCCTTAATTACAAAGGCCGTTAATTAGAATAAATAGCTCTTATGAAAGTACTAAAAAATCTTTGGCTTAAAGAGCGAGGTATTGACTAGGGGCGAACCAAATCATATACGTAATATTTTCAGTTCGTTTTAAGTTTTTTTTTAAAATTTAATTTCTGATCTTTTTTTAAATAATACTGGGAAATCCGGTGCCCTTTTCATAACAATGTTCCTTCCCCCATGAAAACTTACTTCATGGAAAGATCCCCCCGCAACCCCCCCCCCCCACTGCCAGAAAAAATCCTCCCTGAAAACATCTGTATACTTCCCAATAACGGATACAATATGTTAACATTGGGTAAAGTTCATAACTTTCAGCTCTCCCCTGGGGACTTCGGGGGAAAGACAAAGCTATAATATTTTCGATCATGCTGAACAAAATGGCTATCTCAAAACTTTGATCTGGTGACTTTGGGAAAAAATGAGCGCGGGAGGGGGCCTAGTTGCCCTCGATTTTTTTTGTCACTTAAAAAGAGCACTAGAACTTTTGATTTACGTTCGAATGAACCCTTCCACGATATTATAGGATCACTGGGTCAATACGATCACCCCTGGAAGAAAAAAGAACAAAAACAAATAAACACGCATCCGTAATCTTTCTTCTGGCAAAAAATGCAAAATTCCACATTTTTGTAGATAGGAGCTTGATACTTCTACAGTAGGGTTCTCTGATACGCTGAATATGATGGTGTGATTTTCATTAAGGTTCTATAGCTTTAAGGGAGTTTTTCCCCCTTTTTTCGAAAATCAGCCAAATTTTCTCAGGCACGTAACTTTTGATGAGTAGGACTAAACTTGATGAAACTTATATATATGAAATCAGCATTAAAATCGGATTCTTTTGATGTATCTATTGGTATCAAAATCCAGTTTTCTAGAGTCTCGGTACCATTGAGGAGGGTCGCTCCTTACTTACAGTTCGTTACCACAAACTGTTTGATAAAACGGGGACAAAATACGAGATGAAACGCCAGTATTACACTTGTAACAAAAGGGAGTAAAAACGATGAGAACCTAACACAGGATAAAATTAATTTACAGTTCCAGAGCAATATTAAATAGAAGAAGAGCAAGGAAGATATACCACAGAGAAACACAGGGAATACTTGTGAAAATTTTGTGATTCAAAAACTTTTTGTTCCTTTTAACTTTGTTCCTTTTCCTTTTAAGTATAAATGCTGATTTTTTCCCCGCAAAGAAATAGTTCTTATGTGGATGTGATTTCTTCAGGAATTAGAGGTGAATGCAAGGTCGTTTTGCCTGTGTCATTGGAACTGCCATGTAGCTTCAACGTATTATGAAATTCTCCAGTTAATTGATAATGTACATAGTAAATTTGATGTAATTGGCCTTTGTGAAACTTTTTTTTTACTTCTGAGCATGTTCTGTCGTTATATAATTTTCCAGGATACAGGCTTATTGTAAGGATTGGAGAGAGAATTGGACGTGGAGGTTTGGTACTTTTGGTCAAGGACCATGTTGTTGCTAAAATAAGGGAAGACCTATCAGTTTGGATAGAAGGTAAGGCGGAATCTCTTGCTCTTGAGCTGGAAGTTGGTGGAAAGGATATATTGATTATTGAGGCTTATAAACCGCCGAGTACAGTTTGGGAGGAGTTTGAAAATTGTTTTAGTAGTTTTACGGATGCAGTAGAATTGAGTATCCGGAGTGCATTTGCATGGGGGATTTTAATTTTGATCTTCTAAGTTTATACAATGATAATTTGGATTTTTTAAACCTTTTCTCCAGTTATGATTTTTATCCATTAGTTGGGATTCCGACTCCTGTTACAGGACAGTCAGCTACACTTTTGACAATATTTTCGTGCGATCCCGGGTATTACATAGCTGTTGTGCTGACGTTATATATGCTGACGTTATACCTGCTGCGTTTCTGCCTCGTTTTGCGGGCCCGGGTTAGTGGATGTTGTAAGGATGATGGGTGACATTTCTCACTTGCGATTTCTAGGGAGTAATCCTTTTAGAGTAGGAGATGTTCTTTATGATGATTTAATTTAAATACTGATTTTTCTCCGCAAAGAGATAGTTGTTATGTAGATGTGTTTTTTTTTTTTTGTAGTTGTTGTAGAGCTGTATAATAATCGATTTGCAGCCAATGTAAACAAGCCTCCGGGTTTTTGTAGATGGCTGCTGTAAATTTGTTTGTATTTTTATTTTAAATAAATTAATTTGATTTGATTTGAACTGGCTTGAAATATCACAAAGAGAACTAATGAGATTGAATATTTTGTTGGAATTAGCCTCGTTTTTGTTACTGGCTTGTGGATTTAAATTTCAAAATGTCAATAAACTAGGGGTTTTAAAATTTAGGATTATTTTTTCCCCAAAAATGCATTTCCTTGAGTAATAATCTGATTAACTTACAATAATAATCCACATATGTAAGCCAATGAAATCTAAGCACAATTTATAACAAGGGATTACAGGAAAGTACTACCTCTAGTTTTCTTAGGCTATACGAACTAGTAGTCGAATATTTAATAACTCACAATCATCATTATGATCGCACATATCCCCAAAACCAGCCAGAATGTTTTAGCAGGCTGGTCTCTTTTGCGACCTGCCTTCTTCCTATCGTGGGTAGCCTTTACTTTCTCAATCGGGTGTGGAGGCTCTAATGTATTTGATGCTGCTGATGAAAGTGTTGAAAAGGCTCCTCTTACTTCGGTACAAAAATCTGTAACGGCCTGCAATAAAGAAATATAACGAAACTTGGTAAAATATTAACCAAGTCAGGAGTACAACTGAAATAGTCAATGCTTAAACTGTGTTTTTTTTTTCAGAATGTATATGCTGTTACTGCTACTACTGCTAAAGATACTCATACTAATACCACTGCTCATACTGCTAGTAATACTGAGAACTCAATGCTGCAGCAAGCCATGTTAAATCATTAAACCTATGCACACTAATCTTCCACCATAATAAGTTCAGAACTTCACTCTTTGCTCCTTCCAACGAAAGGAGCAATTGCTCCACCCAAATTTTTTTCACCCTTCCGCCAAGATTTTGATAAATAAGTTTTCTTTTTGATATTTTCATTGAAAAATACTGTTTTCTATATTTGGTTATAGCTGCCTTATGCCAAAATAAATTTTCTTAGAATTTTCTCAAGCTATATGTTTGTCGATTGAACATTTTACTCTGAATTCAGTCTTTATCAAGCGGATTTCACGCTCCGCACATAATTTTCTATGGTAACTGGTTAAGACACGACATGAAAAAAGAGAAGTTTTTCATTTAAACAAATCCTTTCACACTAATCTAATGCAAAAATTCATAGAACTGTCAAAATCATTGCTTAAATAAATCTATCTCAATCATCTTTAGTAAACTATTCAAAAATCAAGAGGCGGAACGGAGACGGAGCTTCGATGAAGCTTCGATTCAAGCTTCGATGAAGCGTGAAAGGTTTCTAGGAAAAGTTTAGCATTTTTTTTTCAAAATTCATTGATTACTCATGCAAATTTTCTGTAACGTTATATAAACTTACGTAATGTAATATTATAAGCGGGACTCGAGTCTATTTCACACTGACTACGTTGCGTACAAAATTTGCTCCGTAAAAATTAGAAAAAAAACGTAACATAAAATCTTAAGTTTTTCTAGTGTGAAAAGTTTTACTGCATAGTAGAAGAAAATAAATAATAAACAAACATAAGTGTGATATGTATAACCAAAAGGCTTTTAAACATTCGATAATGAAAATCCAAATCTTGGGGCAAACTCTAGTTTAAAGATTTTAAATACTAAGATGGTAACGAAAGGCAACAGCATAATCTGCGACTTATGGTCACTTTTCGATGCTAAATGAATATACCCCACTAAACATATTAGTAGGGAAAAATGAAAAATAATCATTTGGCAACTGTGGATCCCACTAATGTACCTCAAGTTTGGGTACGGTACTGCATGTGACTGTGGAAATGAGAGTCGTGATTGATACGCACCGAGGCATGTAGCTAGAGTGGGTTATAAACAACACTCTGGTAGCCTTTTGCTTCAGTGAAGTTTTCCACTTAGAGAGCAAGAGTGGTTCTCGACAAGTGGGTTTAGGCTCGTAGCCTAGACAGAAAAGACAAACGATTTTGTAGGCCCAATTGCAAGAACAGGAGTCGGCCAGTACATTTAGGCAGACGACATATGTAATTTTGGTCGGTCCGTTACCACATTGAAGTATGCTCCTGTACGAATAAGGGTCCAAATGGAAAGGTATTTAACCTAGGTGGTTGAGTAAGAGGATGTCAATAGGCCTGTTAGCAGTAGCAAGGGTTGGGGTCGGCAGATGCATCTTGGCATATAAATTATGTGAACAAGACTTGATATTGGTGGATCTATTCCCGCAGTTAATCTTGCGACTGTAAGAACTAAGGTCAGGATCAACAAGCGCTTCTAGGCGTATCGGCTTGGACCAAAGTGATACTGCAGCGGGTTGTTACCACAGTGCAGCATGCTAAGACAGGAACAAGATCTGCTGGTAAGCAGATCTTGGCATGAAGCCAAGACTGGCAAGGAAAAATAATTTTGGTAGGCCCGTTGCCGCAGTGAATATAGCTACTGAATGATCAAGGATTTGGTTCATCCTGGGCATTTAGGTATGTGACCTAGGTGGACGAGCAAAAAAAAAAACTGAAGGTTAGCCTATTGTTTTTCCCAAAAATTCTCAAAAAACATGCTTTAGGGAAATAGACTAAGCTATAAGATTTTTTACTTCCTTAAAGGCACTTAATATGAATTTGGACGCTAAAAGATCATGCAAAATTAAAATAGATTGAAAAAAAATTCTATGTGTCAACATTGGCGGTATTTTAATATTAATTTGTAAATATATGTATCTTAAAATATTAGAAAGAGTAATTTTGTCTCTAATTGGTATTACCTTGTTTTTGGTTTTACTGCAAAAAATTATAATTTTATTCGCTACGTTTTATCATAAGAAATCCCCATTACAAGATAAAATAGTTGCATATAAATATTGCCAGAAAAATAAGTCCAATCAAGGCTGCTTTTGGACAAGAAAACAAACAATAAGAAGACTCCTGATTTGTCGATTAGTTTCAATTTTTTTCCTTTTGAAACAATCGAATAACAGTCTTAAGCAGACAATTAAAATTAAATGGTAGACATTACTGTTGTAAACGTTCAGGCTTATAGTTTAAGATATTTTAAATTAGGAGCTTCTTTCAGTCAGAAGCAAAATTAATAAACTAAATGGCCAAATAATTTACTTTCATCTTCTGGAAAAATATGCATGATAATCCCTTTTAGTTGCCAAAGTTCAGTGTCATAGGATTTATGAATAGCGCATTTTTTCAATCAATAGATTTGCAATTATGTAATATATTTGCATATTAGTAAGCTAAAATTGTAGTTTGTTACATTTTCACCGTTGATTAATAAATAACAGGTAGGGACTCGGGTAGCAGTAATAAAATTATATATCTTTCAAACAATTTGATTGGTTGAAATCAGTGACGTCAATTCATGAAAATTTAGAGGAGGGGGGAGAAAGAAGTACTTTTCGGGATGGATCCAGAAAGGAGGGGAAAATTGGCCGTTTTTTCAATTATCACATAGTTAATGCCAAAAAAGGAATTTTTGAGCGAAAATACCGCACAAAAGGTATTTTTCAAATTCTAGGAGGGGGGGGTTACTAGGAACATATGCCCTTTCCTGTTCTTCCTAATTGACACCACAGGTTCTAATTGATAGAGTAAAACTTACAAAAATGTGTATGGCATAAAAACTCTCTAAGCTGAGAATCTATCTACAGCGCCTATAAGGAAACCAATCACCAATAGAGACAAAATATCTAAATAAAAGATATTTGGGCTTTCTTTTTTGCCTTAATCAGCATGTAAAATATGTGCGGCAATATTCCAAAGATCTTTTGAGTAGCAGATTTCAGCAATAGAGTCCGTTGTGCCACGGGGCTTTGTTTCCCCTCTTTTCACTCATTTCTTTTTCCTGTCCATTGGTAATTATGTATATCTCCTCTGTCCACCTAAAATAAAGTGACGCAAAGACCAGGAGTGTAGCTCCGGAATTTTTATTGGGGCGGGGCAAGAGGGGTCTCCATCCGGAGATTCAAGGGACATGGGCTATACAATAATTTTTTCTCAATTCATTGGGACAACTGACCCCTTGCAAGGCTTTCCCCAGGATTTTGTTTCGGAAGGGGTTTTGCTGAAAAAAAAATCGGGGGGGGGGGGTGGGTGGGGTAGACCCAAAAGCCTCAAAAACGCATACAAAACTTGTTTATATCCATTTTTGTAACGTTTTTATGAGTCAGACAAACATTTCGGGGGGGGGGGGTTCAAACCCCCAAAACCCCCCCCCCTGTGTACAGCCTTGACCCCTTAATCCCCCCCCAGAATGAGCCCCTGCCAGAGACCATTGGAAAGTGATAAGGGAACAAACTAAAACAAGTCACATAGGAAGAAAACTACCACCAACACAATGTGTAATTTTGCTACCCAGCAAATATAAGTTATAAAAATCCGAATGAGGATATACCCAAATATTTTTCTTAAATATCTATTTTTGCTTTTACTTTGTATTGGGTAGAAAATAGGGTACTTATGCATTATACGGTAGCCAGGAAAGAAGTCAAGTTTGGTTAATGCTAATGAAACAAAATAAAATAGAATGAATATATAATAGCTTAGATACAAATTTGGGCCATATATTTGCATATTAGGGGGTGGGGTTGGGGGTTGGGGGGGGGGGGGTTGGGTAAAGCTTAGCCTATATTAAATAGGTAACCTAACCTAAGCTATGTACCTCCCCCCCCTAAATCCAAAAAAACATAGTTTAAATATTGTAATGTCAGTGAGAAACCACACTTTGCGATCCATTTGTCTATTGCAAATACCCGTTTGACTGGATTCCTTTGGAGTTTCATTATACAGTATATAGCGGCAGCGTTGAGTAGACTACCGTATAATACACAAGTACCGAAAATAGGGATACTACTTTTGTCCAAAGGGAGTTACAACTATATTTACGTGAATATTTTTTAATCTGACCCATGTTCTGCATGATACCCTTGCTCTAACAGTTTGGAAATCAGAACAAGATTAGTTTGAACAAAAATAATGTACCTAATGCTGGAAAATTTTGATTGGAACTTTGGGTTTTAATTGATGCATTTTTAGAATTTGTTGTGAACATCTCTGGTTGTGCTTGGTGAGGTGCACCACAGAAAAGTAGAAAGTTTACGTGTCAAAAATGCTGTGATTTGAAAAATTTTGGCTTAAAGTTTTATCCAAAAATACAGTTAGCCATTTTGTTCTTTTTACTGGCTTAAAATTTCATCCAAAATACAGTCAGCAATTTTTGTTCTTTTTACTGGCTTAAAATCTCATTCAAAAATAAAGTTAGCTGTTTTTGTTCTTTTATACTGGCTTAGAAATTCATCCAAGAATACAATCAGCTATTTTTGTTCTTTTACTGGCTTAAAATTTCATCCAAAAATGAAGTCAACTATTTTTGTTCTTTTTATTGGCTTAAAATTTCATCCAAAACTGAAGTCAGCTATTTTTGTTCTTTTTATTGGCTTAAAGTTTCATCCAAAAATACAGTCGGCAATTTTTGTCCTTTTTAATGGCTTAAAATCTCATTCGAAAATGAAGTCAGCTATTTTTGTTCTTTTTACTGGCTTAAAATTTCATCCAAAATACAGTCAGCTAATTTTGTCCTTTTACTGGCTTAAAATTTCATACAAAATACAGTCAGCTATTTGTGTTCTTTTTACTGGATTAAAATCTCGTTCAAAAATAAAGTCATATATTTTTGTTCTTTATACTAGCTTAAGATTTCATCCAAGAATACAACCAGCTATTTTTGTTCTTTTACTGGCTTGAAATTTCATCAAGAATGCAGTCATCTATTTTTGTCCTTTTTACTGGCTTAAAATCTCATTAAAAAATAAAGTCAGCTATTTTTGTTCTTTATACTAGCTTAAAATTTTACCCATGAATACAACCAGCTATTTTTGTTCTTTTACTGGCCTAAAATTTCATCCAAAAATGAAGTCCACTACTTTTGCTCTTTTTACTGGCTTAAAATTTCATCCAAAAATACAGTCAGCTATTTTTGTTTTTTTTTAATGGCTTAAAATTTCATTCAAAATACAGTCGGCTATTTTTGTCCTTTTACAGGCTTAAAATTTCATCAAAAATACAGTCAGCAATTTTGTCTTTTTACTGGCTTAAAATCTCATTCAAAAATAAAGTCAGGTACTTTTGTCCTTTTTACTGGCTTAAAATTTCATCGAAAAATACAGTCAGCAATTTTGTCCTTTTTACTGGCTTAAAATCTCATTCAAAATTAAAATAAGCTATTTTGTTCTTTATAGTGGCTTAAAATTTCACCTAAAAATGAAGTCAACTATTTTTGTCCTTTTTTACTGGCTTAAAATCTCATTCAAAAATAAAGTCAGCTATTTTTGTTGTTTTATACTGGCTTAAAATTTCATCTAAGAATACAATCAGCTAATTTTGTTCTTTTACTGGCTTAAATTTTTCATCCAAAAATGAAGTCAGCTATTTTTGTTCTTTTAACTGACTGAAAATTTAATCTAAAAACACAGTGAGCTATTTTCGGATTTTTTACTGGCTTAAAATCTCACTAAAAAATAAAGTCACCTTTTTTTGTTCTTTTATACTGGCTTAAAATTTCATCCAAGAATACAATCAGCTCTTTTTGTTCTTTTACTGGTTTAAAATTTCATCAAAAATAAAGTCAGTCATTTTTGTCCATTTTTGTTCTTTTACTGGCTTAAAATTTCATCCAAAAATGAAGTCAGCTATTTTTGTTCTTTTAACTGGCTGAAAATTTAATCTAAAAACACAGTGAGCTATTTTCGGATTTTTTACTGGCTTAAAATCCATTCAAATATAAAGTCAGCTATTTTTGTTCTTTTATACTGGCTTAAAATTTAATCAAAGAATATAGTCAGCTATTTTCGTTGTTTTCACTGGGTTAAAATTTAATCCAAAATACAGTCAGCTATTTTTGTCCTTTTTACTGGCTTAAAATCTCATTCAAAAATAAAGTCAGGTATTTTTGTTCTTTAATACTGGCTTAAAATTTCATCCAAGAATTTAGTCAGCTATTTTCGTTGTTTTCACTGGCTTAAAATTTAATCCAGAATACAGTCAGCTATTTTTGTCCTTTAACTGGCTTAAATTTTCATCCAAAAATACAGTCAGCTATTTTTGTCCTTTTTACTGGCTTAAAATCCCATTCAAAAATAAAGTTAGCTATTTGCGTCCTTTTTACTGGCTTAAAATTTCATCCAAAAATACAGTTAGCCATTTTTGTCCTTTTTACTAGCTTAAAATCTCATTTAAAAATAAAGTCGGTTGTTTTTGTTATTTATACTGGCTTAAAATTTCATCCAAAATACAATCAGCTATTTTTGTCCTTTTTACTGGCTTAAAATTTCATTCTAAAATAAAGTCAGCTATTTTTTGTTCTTTTATACTGGCTTAGAATTTCATTCAAGAATATAATCAGCTATTTTTGTTCTTTTACCACTTAAAATTTCATCCAAAAATGAATTCAGCTATTTTTGTTCTTAAAATCTCATTCAAAAATAAAGTCAGGTATTTTTGTTCTTTAATACTGGCTTAAAATTTCATCCGAGAATATAGTCAGCTATTTTCGTTGTTTTCACTGGCTTAAAATTTAATCCAAAATACAGTCAGCTATTTTTGTCCTTTAACTGGCTTAAAATTTCATCCAAAAATACAGTCAGCTATTTTTGTCCTTTTTACTGGCTTAAAATCCCATTCAAAAATAAAGTTAGCTATTTGCGTCCTTTTTACTGGCTTAAAATTTCATCCGAAAATATAGTCAGCTATTTTAGTTCTTTTTACTGTCTAAAAATAGGAAACGGCGTTAACGAGAAGATGCAACAGCGGGTAGTAAAGGCATCATTATCTACCTCATCTTTCTGACATCATAGGCAGCGTGCTAGCGCTGCCTAAGTAAAGAACGATGTGGGAACAATTTGTTGTTTTTTTTCTTCAGTCAGGAACTTCGTATCGAAGGAGTTTTCGTAGAAACTTCGAAAAGAGCTCATTCGATTGGAGTGGATAGTGCCCTTTTTAATAGTCGAAAGTGATTGGAGGGCAACTAGCCCCCCTCCCTGCCCATCATTCCCCAAAACACATCCAATCAAAATTTTGAGATAGCCATTTTGTTCAGTGTTAGTGATTTCCAGATAGAAAATTTTTGAGGAGGACACTCCCCCACAACCTTGGGGGCAAGGGATTTAAGTTATGCCCTGAGGGCATATAAGAACGATGTTGGCACAATGTACTATGAATTATTTTTTTCCTTTAGAGCAGGGCACTTCATATGGATGGGGTCGTCGTAAAAACTTCAAAAGGGGCTCATTCAATTGGAAATTGAGAGTTCTAGTGCCCTTTATAATGGTCGAAAGTGATTGGAGGGGAACTGCCCCCCCTCACGACCATCATTCCCCCAAAACATCCAATCAAAATTTTGAGATAGTCATTTTGTTCAGCGTAGTTAATTTCCAGATAGAAAATATGTTTTTGAGGAGGACACTCCCCCACAACCCTCAGGGCAAGGGTGTTAAGTTATGCCCTGGGGGCATATAAGGTTTTTATAGAAGGAATAATAAGTTTATTTATTTAACAAACAAATTACATGAATAAATAATTTTCTAAACTGGCCGACGGGGAGCAGGGCTCGATGTGTCAGCCAAAAACATAAAAAAAAATTGCCGAAATAACAAATAAAGCATATCAATAATGAAAAAAACAAGACACACATGGTAAAAGATAACAGAGGAGGCCACCCCAGCGCGGGAACACCACAACAAATTTCTTACTAAAATCCAAATTCACCAATCCCAACATCCAGGAAAATAACAATTTTGTAAATATGTTTTTTTCAAAGAAAATTGGCTCTTGTATCTTGGTGACACATCTATTAAATTAAATTTATTCGTAAGGTGATGAATCTGTTATCTGATTGAGAATCTCGATCATTCAGATTTAACTGTGGGAAAGAGATACTTCTTGGAGCGGATGTGGTGGGCAGGAGAAATGGGAGTCTCAATTATGCCCAGATCATGGAAATAATTTGCCGAAGATTGGATATCATAATACCGCGAGCGTTCTAACAGCGAGAAAAATCATAACAGCGAGGCGTTGAGGAGGGGACAGTCCCTTTCATATAAGGAATAATTTCTGTTCGTTTTAAGTTTTAATGTCGCTCCTTACTTTCAGTTTAAAAAACTTGTTTATTTTATTTTATTATAGTAAAGATCGAAGAGGGTATAATGTATTATTTTTTGTGGTTGTTGTTGTTTAGACCAGGGCACTTCGTATCGAAGGAGTTGTCTGGGGAACTTCGAAAAGGGCTCATTCCATTGAAAATAGAAAGGGCTGATGCCCTTTTTAATAGTCAAAAGTGACTTGAGGGCAACTAATCCCCCTTCCACTCCCAACCTCACACGCCAACCCTCCCATTTCTGCTTTTAAAATTTAACCAAATCAAAATAGCGTAAGTGTATCCAAGCTATCAAAGAAAGCAAACAGATTTTTTTGTGAATGGTGTCAAGTTTTCCATTTCAGGTCAACTAGAGGAGGTAAGAAAATAAATAAAACAGTACTATTTGTGCCCAGATTTTTAAAAGGGTGTATGTTGTTAAAAATTGCTGAAATTTTTTCTCCAGCATACAAATAGCAGGCCAAAATATAAAGTCTTAAAAAACGAAAAGATTTAAAGTATAATTTTCTTTTTTCCTGAAAAGACTATATCAATATAAAACGAAAAGAAATTAATTTAAATAACCCAATCTATAAATAAATGAAACCCGAAACGAACAGAAATTACAATAAATAACCGAGTCAAACTCAAAACGAGCAGAAATTAACATAAGTTGGGCGCAAAACCCCTATGCCTTCCCAAGGCCAGAACAAAATTTGCACTTTACTGAAAAAAATATAAATGTTTTTACTTTTATAACTTTAATAAATCATATAATTTTAACATTTTGATTACTAAATATCAGTATATGTATATTAAACTAACAATGCACATTCATTTGTATTTTTTCAGTAAAACGCAAACTTTGTTCTGGCCTTGGGAAGGCGTGGGGGTTTTGCGCCCAACTTATGTTAATTTCTGCTAGTTTTGAGTTTGACTCGGTTATTTATTGTGATTTCTGTTCGTTTTTGGTTTCATTTATTTATCGATGCTGGTTTGTGGTAGTTTCACGCTTCGTAGATTATTTGATTTTATTTGTTCTCATTTTTTGTTTAATGGAGTTCTTTACTTTTCTTTGAGAAACTTATTTTGTGGAAAAAGTTTTTTAAATTATTACCTAAAAACAATAATATGATTGCCTATTATGAAATTATCGCACAAAAACAAAGCAAAGAAATAAAAGCACACTTTTTAACACGGAAGTTTTGGGGAGTAGTCTTTCTATTTCTCTTTGGCTGTACTGTTGACCAGTTTTGACGAACACTCGATGTCTTACACAGGGGTACCAATTCATAAGAAATAAAGGGAGGAAGGATTTTTTTTTCAATTTTGCTCAATTAAGACACAAAATAAATGTACCTTTCATTATAGCAACCACATCAAAGAAGATAAGTTGTGCTCATTCTAATGAAATAGACCAACATACGCTGAATATAAAATACTTCTAGTAACAAAATTGGTGGAACTACAACAGAGAATTATGGATAGAAGACCGCCCAAAGCGCATTATATATAATACCTAACCTTATCAGCTATATATTGAATATTTAATTAAAATATACCTGCATAGTAGTTTATCTTGCTCAGGATAAGCTGATCATCTCCGAGTGAACACAGAAAACCGGTTTCATTACAGATCAAGAACAAAGTGTGGTCACTATAAAACGTAAGTACCGTAACTTTTTCTTAAATAAATCAGCAATATAATTAACATTTAAGATATAGAGGGCAACTGCCCCTTCCCCCGATTGGTTACCCTGGTCTTATAGCCTATATCAATTTATTGCATCTGAGTTTCTTCTAACAATTTGAAATGAAGACTCACCGGAATGGTAGCTATTTCTGTTGTTATAAGATCTTTTTCTCTACTCCGTTTTTTCGATCTCTCATGTTTATCTGAGGTCATCTATGCATCTGCAATAATTTAAAGTAAAATAACCGAAGTATTAACATTAAAATAACAGTAATAATAAAATAACAATTTTATTATTTTTATAATGAAATTCTTAATGTTCTATTTATTCCAACTCTACGATATTCACGAGCTATCTAGCAAATCCAGCACAGCTTTTTATTGATATTTGCGACCGATGAAAATCTGCAAAAGGAATATTCACGATCTGGGAAGAGTTAAGGCCCATTCACAAAGATATTTTACTAATACCGCGATTTAGCTAGAGCTAGTTTGAGGCAATCCAATTTTTCATAGAACTTTCTGATTCGCTGAAACATTCTGATTTGCACAAGTTATCGCTAGCTATTTGTTGGTATAGTAAAATTTTGAATGGGACATTAGCTTGACTTGAAAAGGGAATGCAGACCAATAATAATAAGTGTTTCTGCATAGGGGTTTTACCGATAAAATCTATTTATATGTTACCATCGTGGCTTCAAAACAACCTGTGAATTTGACTGTTTATTTTTATGTAAAAAATCAATAGGCTGATGAAACGAATAACACCTCGTTTTCCTATATTAGCCCATGTTAATTTTTCCCTCCACAACCCCCCTTTAACGTTGTCTGATCGGGCTGAAATTTAGAGGATAAGCTTTCCTGGGGCCTGGGAGCTTATCGTCGAAATTTCAGCTCAATCTGATCACTCCTTCCCTGTTTTCCAAAAACCACATATCAAGATTTTTGGGAATTTGCTTGCGTCGAAAATATTATCTATTTGCTAAACAACAATTACTATTGTGTTTGTATAGTCCAGCGGCTGAGACTTGAGAATTTCAGGCGGAAAACTCGGGTTCGATTCACCATCAGAGCAACTTTTTTATATACTTTGAAAAGAAACTCAGTTTCTTTTTTAAATTATTTGAAAAAAATTACGTTTTCTAAAGAGTTAAAGAGGCTGAGTTACAAGGTCGACCCTTAAAACGTACAGGGATTAGGAGGCACAGTTGGGGGCTGTTAAAGAGGCTGAGTCACAAGTTCGAACCTTAAAACGTACAGGGATTAGGAATTCTGTGAAAAGCCCGTAGAGTCACAACTAAAACGCAGTTATTAATGCCAGTTTTGCGGTTTAACTTGATTAGAACAATGGAAGTGTGGTCAATTTTTTCTATTTTTTCGTATTTTCGGTAGATATCCGCGTTAATTTTCACTTGGTGGTCTTCCGTCTACGAGAACTAACGATAATCGACCAAGCTATAATTTCCAATTAGACGGTCTTTCAAATCGGCTTTATTTTCCTCCGGATATTCGCGACACGTGCATTTTTTAATTCAATTAAAACACTTGGCTTGTTGCCAATACTCCTTTGAATTAATTACACAACGTAAGGTACCTTTTTAGCTCTTTGGGGTGACAAAAATAAACAAAACCTTTCTTGGGAGGAGGAAAGACCACAGGAAACTCTACTTTCTTGTAATATGTCTCTTTTCTGGGAAAAAAAGTGTTGAAGAGTGCTTGGTACTTTCCCATTATCTGGACACCTCTAAAAAGTTCGGTTAATGCTAATAGTGATTAAATAAAAAAAACAAGTTTTTTAAACTGAAAGTAAGGAGCGACATTAAAACTTAAAACGAACAGAAATTATTCCGTATATGAAAGGGGCTGTCCCCTCCTCAACGCCTCGCTCTTTACGCTAAAGTTTGACTCTGTCTCACAACTTTATTTTTTAAAACAATAAAAAACTTTAGCGTAAAGAGCGAGGCGTTGAGGAGGGGACAGCCCCTTTCATATACGGAATAATTTCTGTTCGTTTTAAGTTTTAATGTCGCTCCTTACTTTCAGTTTAAAAAACTTGTTTTTTTTATTTAATTTCTGATCGTTTTTTAGTTAATGCAGCTTTTATTTGTATAAAATTTTTACTTTTCTTTTGCTAAATGGATGTCTTTACAAATTAACTTACGTAACTAACTTTTATATTCGTATATTTTTCTTCTGGCAAAAAATACAAAGTTGCAGATTTTTGCAGATACGAGCTTGAAACCTATGAAATAGGGTTTTCTGATACGCTGAATCTGACAATGTGATTTTCATTAAAATTCTGTCACTTGTAGGGGATGTTTCCCCCCTCTTTAAAAAATCGAGTAAATTTTCTCAGGCTCGTAGCCTTTGATGAGTAATACTAAACTTAATAAAATTTATATATTTAGGATCAGCATTATAAACACATACTTTTGATATATTTATTGACATCAAAATTTCGTTTTTAAAAGTTTCGAATACTATTGAGCCGTATCGCTTGTTTTTTATTGTTTTTTTTATTACGTATATGTTATTACTTATATGAAGGGGTTCTCCCCTTAGTCAATACCACGCTCTTTACGTTAAAAGTTAAAAAAAATTTTGATTCATAAACCCCTGAATCACAAAGGCCGTTTAATTAGAATAGATAGCTCTTTTGAAATCACTAAAAAAAAACTGTAGCGTAAAGAGCGAGGTACTGACTTGGGGGAGAACCCCCTCACATACGTTATAATTTCTGTTCGTTTTAAGTTCTAATATTCCTTCTTACATTTCAGTTGAAAAAACTTGTTTGTTTTTTATTTAATTTCTGATCGTTTCTAAAATAATGCTTGGAAATCCGGCGCCCCCTTCATAGAAATGTCCCTTACCCCAAAGAAACATCCTCCACGGAAATATTCTCCAGAGTAACCCCCTCCTCTAGCCCCCCCCTCCAGAAAAAATCCTTCCTGAAAATGGTTGTATACTTCCCAATAACCAATAAATAATGCTGGAAAGTCCGGCGCCCCCTTCATGGCAATTTCCCTTCCCCCATGAAAATATCCTTCATGAACAGATCCTCCAACATAACCACCGACCCACCCTTACCACCCACAACAACAAAAAAAAACCACCAGAAAAATTCTGTATAATTCCCAATAACCAAAACTATATGTTAACAGTGGGTAAAGTTCATAACTTTTAGCCCTCCCTCTGGGAACTTCGGGGGATTAAGTCATCCTAAAAGACATATTTATCATATTTTAGACCATGCTGAACAAAATGGCTATCTCAAAATTTTGATCGGGTGACTTTGGGAAAAAAATAAGCGTTGGAGGGGGCCTAGTTGCCCTCCATTTTTTTTGGTCAATTAAAAAGGGAACTAGGACTTTTTATTCCAATTCCAATGAGCCCTCCCACGATATTTTAGGACCACTGGGTTAATACTATCACCCCTGGGGAAAAAAAAACAACAAACAAACAAACAAACAAACAAACAAACAAATAAACACGCAACAGTGATCTTTCTTCTGTAAAAAAATGTAAAAATCAACATTTTTGGCGATAGGAGCTTGAAACCTCTACAGTAGGGTTCTCTGTTACGCTGAATATGATGGTGTGATTTTCATTAAGGTTCTATAACTTTTAGGGGGTCTTTCCCCCTTTTTTTGAAAATCAGCCAAATTTTCTCAGGCGCGTAACTTTTGATGGGTAGCAGTAAACTTGATGAAACTTATATATTTGAAATCAGCATTGAAATCTGATTCTTTTAATATATCTATTGGTATCAATAACCCGTTTTCTAGAGTTTCGGTTACCATTGAGCCGGGTCGCTCCTTACTTACAGTTCGTTACCACGAACTGTTTGAAACGGGTGAGACAGATATTGATCCGGTATTAAAACAGTTGTTACAGTGGAATTGAGTGTAACGGGTGATCTAATATGAGTGTTAATTATAACCGGGTATCTGTCTCTGGCTTCATATACGTATTTAATATATGCAATGCTTTACCCCCCGCCCCCTAATGGGCAAATATATAGCCCAAATTTGTTTATAAACTATAAAATATTCATCCTATTTTTTTTCATTAGTATTAACCAAACTTGACTTTTTAGAGGTGTCCACATAATGGGAAAGTACCGAATGTTTGAATCTTGGCCAGCAAACTTCTTAGCCAGCTGCAAAGGAAAATTCCCATTAACCCAAGCAGTTTGGGCTTTTCAGATATCACATAATCCAAAACTTATTAAAATTAAAAACCCATAACATTACTTCTTCAACCGTAATGTTTGGATATTAATTTATAGCAGCCTAAACATCTCAAAATCCTAACAACATATGCATTTTTGAGGTAACAAAAGTTTACCCGGCTTTCCTTCGTGGTTTAAGACATGAATCTCAAGCTCGTTTACAATCAAATTTGCCAAAATTATAGGACATTATAGTCACAAATTTTGCCGGGTCAACGACTGCTTATTAGCGGGTCAAAACGTCAATAGCGGTCCTGTCGGATGACACAATTTATATAAGAAAATGTCCGAAAAATTTCAATCAAAGCCATACAAATGCATAGGGTGAGGGCTTTTGGGCCCGTATCTGCCTCTCAAAATCTACCAATTTTCCGCACTATTCACCTGCTATATGAAAACTTTTGACAAACTTGGGCGAAGGCTGAGGGAATGATTTTTTCTTCAAAAATTATGATTTTTCCTTTTTTTATATTTTACACCTAATTTGCCAATATTTCGTGTTTTGTTTTTTAATTGTGTCTAAGTTGGGCCAGAGTTGTAGCCCTAAGTAGTGGAAAACAGCAGTTTACTACAGTTTGACCTCTTCTGTTACTTAAATAGCGTGTAGTAAATAATAGTGACACGAAATTTCTAACTCTTCCACAGTAGGGCTCACATATGCTAAAGCCGTGACACAAACCTCATCAAAATTCTATCATCAACTTTTCCCATTTTTAAAGCGAAAGAAATATTTATAATATCTGTATTTAAATTCAGCATAGGAATTCGATAATTTTAGTGTAAAAATTTTAATTTCCGTTTTAACAGTTTCTTCTCACGAACGAGTGTAGCTCTTCCCCTACTACTGGTATGGATACCTTAATCACCATTAATGTTTAAGTTTTATTCAACTTCTTGATTATTTATGCAAAATCTGCACTCGTTGCCTCCTCTCGTGTAGTTTCAGCATCCTTTACTTTCTTTCTGATAATCGCATTCTATCTAACAGTTCGTGGTAACAAACTGCAAATATGGAGTGAAGCGGGTCGATAGTAACCGAAACTCTAAAAACGGAATTTTTATATCAATATATATATCAAAAGAATCGGCTTATTGTGCTGATTAAATGAAATGACATGTTCTTTCAACTGAAAGTAAGGAGCAACATTTAAACTTAAAAAGAACAGAAATTATTACGTATATGAAGGGGGTTGCCCCCTAACCGATACCTCACTCATTACGCCCAAGTTGGAATTTGTCTCAATTTCTTAAGAATAACTCTCGAATCCAAAGACTGTTTAATAAGAATAAAAAGCTTTTTAAAAGTACTAAAAAAACTTTAGCGTAAAGAGCTAGGTACTGACGGGGGGCCACCCCCCTTATGTACGTAATAATTTCTGTTCGTGTTAAGTTTTAATGTTGCTTCTTACTTTCAGTTAAAAAAACTTGCTTTTTTAATATTGAATTTCTGGTAATTTTTATAAATAATACTGGGAAATTCGGCTCCGCCTCATGGAAAATTCCCTTCTCCCATACAAAACTCATCCATGGAAAAATCCTCCGACGTAATCTACCCCCCTCCACCAGAAAAATCCCCCCTGAGAACGTCTGTATAGCCTACTTCCCAATAACCAATACTAAAGTTTAGAACTTGCAGCCCTTCCCCCGGGGAATTTGGGGGTTAAGTCATCCTCAAAGACATATTTAATAGTTTTTCGGCTATGCTGAAAAAAATGGTGATCTCAAAATTTTGATCGGGTGACTTTGAGGAAAAATTGAGCGTGGGAGGGGGGGGGCGCTAGTAGAAATGCCCCTATTGATCCCACGTGACACCACTGCTGCCATCTACAATTGAGTCTAACGCTGACGGTGCATAATTTATTCAAGGATTATCGATCGAGTCTAATAAGGTCAAGGTCGATTGATTTGTTGTTTCCATGTGTAATGACACTGGGGGGTGATTTACATAATCGATGGGGAATGTATTGATCTAGGGGACATGGATTTCCGAGAAATTGATTGCGTAATCGAAGGGGAGAGGATTTCCGAGAACTTGATTACGTAACCTAACCTAACCTAATGACTCCAAACGGGGCACCATATATGGGCATAGAATTCATCGAGGGGAGAGGATTCCCGAGAAATTGAATGCGTAATCGAAAGGGAGAGTATTTCCGAGAAATTGATTGCGTAATCGAAGGGGAACTAAATTTCCGAGAAATTGAATGCGTAATCGAAGGGGAACTAAATTTCTGAGAAATTGATTGCATAATCTCCCGGGCCTATATAATTTATGCATGATTTTATGGTTTTTGTCAATGATAATGAAAAAACAGGATTTTTCTCACTTTG
>NC_142806.1:56496379-56534757 GCF_049724085.1 Artemia sp. Qi Xiang Cuo | reverse complement strand
TACAGTGATGACGGTGGTAAAATTTGGTCCTGAAGCACAAGCTGTCCAAAAAACGGAGAAATATTTACTGGATCTTTTCCATAGAAATTGCCCTCGGACTGTTTTAGGTATCCGACTGACTGACCATATTCCAAACAGCAGGCTGGTACAAAAAGTGGGGTTCAATCCCGCTTTCTAGGGCTATAATGAGAGAAGTGTTGAGATAGCTAGGGCATGTTCTACGGATGAAGGATGACAGATTGCCAAAGATTGTCCTTTTTGGCCAACCGTCAGGATTAAACTGAAAGCAGGTCCTCCATGTCTTGGGTGAGAGAAGGTTTTAAAGAAAGATTTAAAGTTTAAACTTCCTGAGAGGAAAGATTAAACTTCCTAGGAGGTTGTAAGGAGAGAGGCTTTGAATAGATTAGGATGGAGGAGCCGTGTGTGTAACTATGTTGGCCTCAGGCAGCTTCGTACTACGGTGAGTTTTTGTTAGTAGTAGTAGTAGTAGTAGCGGTATTAACAACTCACTGTCGAACCAAGCTATGATACAATGGAGTGTAATGTGACCCACACGTTATCTCCACAAAAATGATGGAGTCGGGTGACATTGTCCAGGGCAAATTAAGGCTGCACTCCCCAAAGGAAATATATAAGAAGAGATTTGTTTAAATTCTAGTAGGTGGGACAAAGATGCATAATACAAGATTCTCGGAAAGTGCGGGAAACCAGCGGTAAAAACAAGTCGTACAACTTCAGTTAGATGTCGAAAATTTTGGATCCAGGATCAGCCAAAGTTCTCTAAGGCTAGATCTACAAAAAAGATGAAATTGTGCCTATAATCCCAGTCTAATCCCATTATTTACCTTTACTACCTTTGCCCAGGGCCAATAGAGGCTCTCATTCCCGGAGGATATGCATGAGAAGAAATCCCATTAAATTATGGCTGGTACAAAAGAGACAAACAAACAAATGTTTCTTGTGTAAATGGATTTTATGAGTTTTATGTAATCTGACGGATTGCTGCTTAAGTAACCTATAGACGAATTTCTTACTAATAGAAAAAATTGAAAATTATCTTTTGAATTTCCTGAAAAGTACAGGAAACCATTGTTAAAAACGAGTCTTAAAATTCCTGTTAAATGTCGAAAATTCTGACCCCTTGATCCGCGCAGAATAATTTCGATTAGAATTTTTTTTTTTTTTTTATTAAAATAGTTTCTTCTTGACTTACTTACTTACTTTACTTATGTCTCCTGCCGGGCGCTGCTCGGCGTAGAGAGTGACGTCTGCCTCCTCCATCCGCTTCGGTCCATGGCAAGCGTTTGCACATTGCTCAACCTGATATTTGCCATCGCCAGGAACTCGGACAGGCTGTCAGACCATCGCTTCTTCGGTCGGCCGCAAGGTCGCTTCTAACCGGCTTTGACAGGGTCGAAGTCATGGATCGTTTTAAATAGTTTCTTCAGGTACTGTAAAAGTATCTTTAACGAGACTTTAAGCGTCATCTGGTGTCTACGTGTACGTAGATATGCAAATCGGAATAAACATTTTGCCTTGACAGTCTAGATTTAAATTGAAATAAAACAGTTTAAGTTCAATTAAAATAAATTTCAACTAAACATAGTTCATGTTAAAAGTCGAAATTAAACGGTGATTTTTTTTATTCCAAAAATGACACTAGGGTGCGATTAAAATGCAACCTTCCCGGTGTTACCGATGAGTAACCACTGCCCAATTTGACAACTATCGTCTCGCATCATTGTTCGACAAATATAATAGCCAAGTGTGCAAAATCTTTCTCACTACCTCATTAAAAAAAGAAAAAAAAATATAAACAACCTTTCATTTGGAAACGAAGTTATGAGGTGCGGCTTTGAGCATATAGGCATATATAAACCAATCCATAAAATAAGTATGCCATAGATTTGTTTTCATAATTAACACTGTCGCTTTCATCTTGGATCCAGCCCGAGTGATGCAACCGTTATATAGGCAATCTGCTGCATCTTTTTGGGAGTAATGAAAGCAAAATGTAGAACAGTCTGTGAATTACCAACCCATGCAAATCATATCTTGTTCTTATTATATTTTACGGATATCCTCAACTAGTAGGTTTGAACAAATTTTAGTACTTGTTAATAATACGAGTGAAGTTAGGTTAATCCTAATGAAATATAACCTTTATAAAGCCATTGGTTTATATAGCAATATAATTTAGGCTATATATTTGCACATTAGGGGGTGGGTGGGTAAAGTATTTGGAACAAAACCCTAGCCTAACCCCCCCCCCCTCCCTAAAGTGCAAATATATAGCCCAGATCATACGAGTCAAATGCATTCTGTCTAAGTCCAAAGCATTTTATCACCCGTTACTTGTCTTTGTAGCTATGAAACCAGTTTTCTGAGATCTAAGCTAAGCGTAATTCTTGAATGTGTCCCGTATAATTAAAAAGTACCTAAATTTTATTTCCAGAATAACTTCGTAGATTTGCTGTTAAAATACACATAAGAAAATCTTAACTTACACATTTTACAAAGAGCGTGCACAGGGGAGGGGATTTGGGGGGCTGGGCTCCCCCAATCTCAAATTCTTAGGAGTTTTTGGCTCTTATTATATTAATAATCAAATTTTTTATCATTTGTCCTCACCTTAAAAAGTTCCTGCTTACGTAATTACTTTTGCCACAGTTCAACTACCGAACTCCTGTTCCATTGCCTAAATTTCTTCTGTGGTAAATTTGGGTCACTTACGCCTAGATATATTCACAGAAAGGGATATCTTTTAAGAACACATCCACTGTATTATTTCCTAGGGACTGTATCCATAACTCTTAACATAAAGCGAGGACAGTTTCATTTTGTGTTGAGCATTTTTTAGAGGTCAAGCTATTAGTATTTTATGCTTCTTCTACATCAGTAGCTTTCAGCCATTGTTCTATTAACTATCTTTCGTAAAAAAGCTTTCTCACAAAAAAATAGAATGTCTATCCCGGCACCTATATAGGGTAGAGCTATGTACCCCCCCCCTCTCAAGAAAAAATCTTGAGATGATCCTGAGGTTTGCTCTACTCTCTTGTATTTTCAATTTGGTTTACCTACTTTTGTTGTTTTAAAAGTTGTACTATTTCTAGCCCCCCCGCTAAAGCAATCTATTCCTATGTACTTGTCTGCTGCTAAGTTTGTTAGATTCACTCCCATCAAGAGTGTTTTTTGTAATGTTTTTGTAGGGAGGGGTGATGAGGACAGCCCCCTAATAGATATAGACATATTTCTCACAAAAGCCCCGTGGGCCATGGATATTACAAATACAACAAAACGCATAAAATATAACAAGTTCAAACACTTTTGATAATAACACTACGATAGGAAACCCTCCCTATGTCTCATCCCCACAGATTTTACAAATTTTTAATATTCATTTTGCAACTGCTTCCTATTTTATTTTCTAAACAACTTTTATGTATCACAACTTCTATCCCTCCCAAAAGACCTTCAGTTCTTTACAATAACACATAAAATGTTCTAAATCTTCAGACTCCCGGCAAATCAGACAAGTGAAGGGACCACTACGTACCTTAACACTCCCTAAATACTTGGTTCTCCCCCCCAAGCTGCATAAAATTCCTCCTTACTGCTAAAACCCATTTTAAAGTATCATTTGGAGCCCTTAGATATATTTCTTTTCCCCAGTCTTCTTTAATTTTTCTATATATTCCAAGGGATTGTGACTTAACCTTGTCTTCTTGCCAAACCTGGATCTCTTGATCTTGTAGCACTTTTTCCATAGCTTTTGCAATCAATCCCGTTTCCACCCCAGGTCCAATGACATCATTCCACCAGCCTTATAGCCCACAATTGTCTAGTATACTCTTAATTTGCACAGGCCAAGAATATTTTCTTTTATCCAACAACATTTCATTGAAAGTATTTTTGTTAACTGATAATCTGGCATAGCAAAAAATGTTTCCACGATAACCTACCATACGCACTAGCCGTTTATTTCTTAAGCTAAAAATACCCAGGTAACCCTTTATAACAATGCTATTAAATTTTTTTATCTAACCCTATAAATCTTTTAAAATAATGAATGAATATACAGAATAATTTCTTCCGTTTCGGGTTTGAATTTCGATTTAAACTTCGGTTCTATTTACTCCGATTTAAAAAATTGGCATTTTATATTTAATACCCAAATATTTTTTTTCCAATGTTGATTCCGAATATGTAAGATTCATTGATTCTTATTTTGCCCGTCGGAAATTATTTTCCGTCCTGTCCAAAACTTTCATAGCCTTAGAAAAAGGAGGAAAATATTCCCAAAATGGAGTGAACTCTCAATGAAATTATATCAACAAATATAGCATGATCTTGCTTTTTTTTAAATCAAATACAGATTGCCTAAGCCATGATTTTTGAAACGTATCATCCATAAATTGTTACCAACCCATCTTCATTTTTTATTTCGTTATCGAGCAATATTTTTCATAGAAAACAATTGTCTGACAATCCGTTATTCAAATTAAGAACCCAAGATTATCCGTAGACAAATCCTCTGAAAAATATCTAGCATATCTTCGCCAATCTTTCGAAGGGCCCAAGCTTCCCATCCATAATCAACCCCTGTTAGCACCGTGGCCTCGAGTATCATAATCTCGGTTCGAAGACTCGTCGTTCTATTCTCCAAAAATATCTCAGCTTCGACAAAACACCCTGCATTCAGGCTATCCATCGCTATTCAATTTTACTGTGTTCTCTATCCTTGTTAGCAATATCAACTAGTAAAACTATCTATTCCACCGACCTTCTCGTTAACTAACATCAGTTAATCTTTGAATATGTTGAGTTGTAATATATAATTTTCAAAATGACTCTATTTCAGGGGGGTAATGGGGGTTATATTTTTATTTTCCTAAGACGCATGTTTGCTTTTTGAGGCCAAACTAATTAAAATTATTTAAAGATATCGCATCGACGTTTGGACTGACGAATTCGGACACTTCGAAATGGACTTATTAGGAGTTTCAGAATCATATCCATGGGGTAGGGAACATGAAAATATGTAACGTAGAATTTATTCATTCAGGCAGGAAGGATGGGGTGCATAGAAAGGGAGTAAGGATCGTTTTTAATAAGTAAGCTGCTAAGTCTGGTTTAGGGTCAGAATGTATTAATAATAGAATGCTAGTCCCTCATTCTATGACTGAAAAGCGCAGGTATCAGTCATAGTAGTACTTGCCCCTGTAGAACCGACTGACGAAGATAGTAGTGACTCGAGATGAGGAGCAGGAGCAAATAGACAGGGTCCCAGGTAGAAATATAGTCTTTTTAACATGAGATTTTAATGCCCAGGTTGGTAGAAATAGGGATAGATGGTATCGTAGCCTAGGTAAATTTGGTGTTAAAAAACGACAAAATTAATGGGTAAAGATTGCTGCAATTTTGTAATTATAACAGTGTAGTTACAACCAGTACAGTATTTGATCATAAAATGGCCCTTAAGTTAACATGGTATTCACATGATGGTAGGACAGATAACCTTATTGATTTTTATTGCAAAACGAAGACTGACAGGATCAATACCGTGCTGTTATTGATGTTACAAGATAAGATCACCAACTAAGGGTTAATTTAAAGCTAAAATATAGGAAGGGTAACTTCCTTCCGTGAAGCTTTGACGGTGGTAGACTCCAGGATGAGAGTTTATGAGAAGCTTTCCAGGAACAACTGTATACTAAACTAGAGGGTTTGAAATTTGACAAGGTAGAAAATACATGGAATAATTTTAGGCAAATAGTTTGTGAAGTCACTGATGGTGTCTTAGGACTGAAAGTTAGGAACGCCGTCCGAAATATTAGTGAAAACGCTTTATGGTTAATGGAGAGGAGGAGGGGCTTGTACAACGACTATCTGAGTAATAGATCATAAGAAAATAAGAGGAATGTAAAGAAAGTGGAGAAAAATTAAAATATGAAGTAGCGGTGTGAAGTGGAAGCCATGGATAAAATTGACGAAGATCTGCACCTAGACGGCATAATAGTAAAGCAGTAATAGTAACTAATAGTTACGAATATTAAATAGTAAAATATTGCACTGGAATGCTAATAAATCGAGAGTGAGTAGTCAATTCAGTCTTGCCCCAGTTAAAGAATGGAACGGGGGTACTCCAAAATTAGTGGAACGGAAAGAGTTAAGGAGAGATAGGCAGACAATTTTGAGAATGTGTTTAACTGTGATAGAGTTACAGGAAAAGATGTAAAGGAGAAAGAAAAAGTTTATGACACCTTGGACGTGAAGGAAGATCTATTTTGTTTGGAAGAATTAGGGACAGTACTAAAAGAATGCAAATAATAAGGTCCGAGGTATTGATAGTGTGGCTTATGAGTTTATTAAATATGGTAGTTATGAGGTTAGAAGTAAGTTATATTATGATTACGCTTTTTGAAAATGGGGAAGAACCTAACGATTTGAGGAAAACCCGAATTATACCCCTGTATAAGAAAGGTGATAAGAGTGAGTTTGGTATTTGTAGAGGCATTAGCCTGGTTTCTCAGGTAGAAAATTACTGAGGAAGATGATAAGTTTTAGACTTAGAGATACTGTAGACAATGTTTTGAGAGAGGAAACGTGCGGTTGCAAGAAGCGTATAGGATGTGTCGACCAAACTGTCACTCTTAGATTATTAATTGAGAAGCGCTTGAGCCATTAAACACATTTAGTCCTCAGTTTATAGATCATGAGTAAGCGTTTGATTCAGCTGAAGAAGAGCTTTAGCGATGATCTTTACTTGTATGGTATACCAAACAAATACTTTAAGATGGCTAGTGCTATATACGAGAATAACACTGCTGCGATCAAGATAGGAAATGAGGTTAGCAGCTGGTTTCGTATTAAATCAGGAGTTTAGCAGGGTTGTGTTCTATCACCATTTATATGCATCATTTTGATTGACTTTGTCTTAAGGAGCACAACAAAGGCGATGGGAGAACAATGAATCAAAGGGGGACTAAAATTTCCTAGACTTGGATTATGCTGATTGATTTAAGCATCCTAGATGAAAATGTGAGAAAAATAAATGAGTTTTAAGAGGCGAGTTCAGGGTGCTAGAATGGGTTCAAAAATTAATACTAAGGAGACTAACTTGCTAAGGATAGGAATAAGTTACAAAGAAATGGTGACGTTGGGTAACGAAAAGGTCGATCAAGTGAACAGCTTCACTTCCATAGGTATTATTATCATCAAACAGTTCGTGGTAATGAACTTTAAGTAAGGAGCGACCCGGCTCAATGATAACCAAAACTCTAGAAAACGGGTTTTTGATACCAATAGAAACATAAAAAGAATCAGATTTCAATGTTGAATTCAAATATATAACTTTCATCAAGTTTAGTCCTACCCATCAAAAGTTACGCGCCTAGGAAAATTTGGGTGATTTTCGAAAAATGGGGGAAAGACCCGCTAAAAGTTATAGAACCTTAATGAAAATGAACCCATCATATTCAGCGTATCAGAGAACCCTACTGTAGAGTTTTCAAGCTCCTATCTAGGAATTTTGCATTTTTTGCCAGAAGAAAGATCACGGATGCGTGTTTATTTGTTTTGTTGTTTTTTGTTTGTTTTTCTTTTCCCAGGGGTGATCGTATCGACCCAGTGGTTCTAGAACATCGTGGGAGGACTCATTGGAACGGAAATTAAAATTTCTAGTGCCCTTTTAAAGTGACCGAAAAAATGGAGGGCAAATAGCCCCCCTCCCACGCTCATTTTTTTCCCGGAGTCACCTGATCAAAATTTTGAGATAGACATTTTGTTCAGCATGGTTGAAAATATGGTAACTATGTCCTTTAGGATGACTTAATCCCTCGAAGTCCCTGGGGGGAGGGCTGAAAGTTATGAACTTTACCCAATGTTAACATGCAGTATTGGTTATTAGGAAGTATACAGACGTTTTCAGGGGGATTTTTTCTGGTAGCAGGGGGGTGGGTGGGTCGGGGGTTATTTGGGAAGATCTTCACATGAAGGAAGTTTTTATGGGGGAAGGGACATTACTATGAAGGGGGCGCCGGACTTGCCAGCATTATTTAAAAAAAAAAGATCAGAAATTAAATATAAAAAAAACAAGTTTTCCAACTGAAAATAAGGAGTAACATCAAAACTTAAAACGAACAGAAAATATTACGGGTATGATTGGGTTTACCCCCTAGTCAATACCTCACCCTTTAAGCCAAAGATGTTTTAGTACTTTCATAAGAGCTACTTATAAAACAAAAAATCGCGAAGAAATGAAGAAAACGAGGACAATTAACAGCCAGTGAAAAAATTGAAAAATTATTCAAATATTTTGGTCAAGACCTCCGCTTGACCGTCCTCAGTGCAGAATAAAACTGATAAAAATATAAAAACCAAGCCTTAAAATAAAAACACCAAACTAAAATTGGACGACCCTTTCCTAGTAACGGTGAAAGGTTAATTGTTAATTGTCCTCGTTTTCTTCATTTCTTCGCGATTTTTTTTATCATGATTAGCCAGTGTGGTCTCAGAAATCATTTAAAGAGCTATTTATTCCATATAACGGCCTTTGTGATTAAGGGGTCATTTTTAAAGAAGGTGAACAAAATTCGAACTTTAGCTTAAAGAGCGAGGTATTGAGTAGGGGGTGAGCCCCCTAATATACGTATTAAAAATATATGAATATAGAAGCTCGTTACGTGAGTTCATTCCTAAGTTACGTATATTTATTACTAATAAAACCGTTCGTAAATAGAATTAAACAACTTTCGAGAAAGTCATTTAACCAAATAAAAGTAAAATTAATATGCAAATTTTTTTTTAATTATTCATGTAGGGTAAGCCAAAATCACAACCTACATTAATTCAAAAACGTTCAAAAATTAAATAAAAAAAAACAAGTTTTTAACGTCGTAAGGAACGACGTTAAAACTTAAAACGAACATAAATTATTCCGTATATGAAAGGGGCTGTCCCTCCTGAACACCTCGCTCTTTACGGTATAGTTTGACTTTCTCACAACTCTTATTTTTTTCAGCAATAAAAAACTTTAGCGTAAAGAGCGAGGCGTTGAGGAGGGGAAAGCCCCTTTCATATACGGAATAATTTCTGTTCGTTTTAAGTTTTATCGTCGTTCCTTACTTTCAGTTAAAATAACTTGTTTTTTTTTTTATTTAATTAGTAAAGAAGGTGGGTGTATTGAAGATGTTAAAAGTAGAATACCCAATGCCCAGGGTTGTTACAGTTGAAAACAGTTTGAAAGAATAGGAAGATGAGCCTGTGAGCCAAGAATAGAAATTTGGAAGCTACAGTGATTGGAAACTATAGTGGTCAAGTATGGCTCTGAAGTATGGGTGATCCGAAAAATAGAGGAAGATTTGCTAGATGTTTTCCAGAGAAATTGCCTACGGATCGGTTTGGGTACCCGACTGTCTGACAGTATTTCAAACAGTAGGCTCTACGAAAAATGTGGTTCAATCCTGCTTTTTAGGTCTGTAATGTGAAAAAGGTTGAGAGGGCTAGAGCACGTTCTCAGGATGCAAGATTGACAGACATTGTCCCTTTCGGCAACCGTCTGGGGCTAAACAAAAAGCGGGTCGACCTTGGTAGGGATAGGAGGATGTCATAAAGAAAACCTTAATGGAAATAGGAACTTCCTGGGAGGGTGCAAAGAGGGAGGCATTGAATAGATCGGGGTGAAAGAGAAGCATGTGATGCTGTGTTGGCCGCAGGCGGCTTGGTGACGCGGTGAGTTTTCAGTATTAGTAGTAGTAGCAATAATTTTTATGAGTCAATGAGGAGCCAAATGTATTTAGAATAAGAATATTTTTTTTTGTAAATATTTTAGTTTGTTGCAACTTTAGATTATTTAGAATATAGATTACAATTTACAAGAGTCACTTGAATGAAAACTTTGATAATTGTTGCATAATGCCAAAAAAAAAAAAAATGTTGCAAGACATTTCAGCTTGTGATTTTAATCACACGTTGAGGGATTGAATCTTCGAAGATCAGTGTAAAGAAATATTTAGAAATATCTTACAGATATAGCCTACATTAATATATTTCTGATCGTTAAAAAATGACTCTACCAAATCATCTTAACTAACATCCAAGATGGTTGTAAAGAACTACTTAGAAATATAATCTAATTATAATAATCTAATTTGGGATCGTTCAAAAATTAAATCATATCAAAGTATTTCTGTAAAACGTAAAATTTAAATGTTATTACTGTTTTTTCCGCAAGCATAAATGGTTCTTCGCCTACTAAGTCAGAAAGTGAACTAATAGTTTTTGCGGTTTGTTATCTATTAGTTTGCCAATTATTAAAATTGTCAGTTATCTACAAATTAAGGATCTTCAGACATATTTTACTCATTATTTATTCGTACAGATCAATGGATTTTTGCCCTTGAGCTACAGGTAGCTAAACCCGGCCCTGAGATGAAAAAAATGATGCCGATCAGGGTTGCCACCGTCAGTAAGATTTTACTAGATATAGTAAAACAAAATAAATCGAGTAAATTAAGACGATATAGTAGACGTCCTGGAATTTGTTTACCACTAGCAAAGATCAACAACTTGCTTTAAACAAACCTGTTCTTTAACCTCCTGGAATTTAGGGAAAAAAAATTATCGTAACCATGTAGCAATTTACAATTTTTGCCCGTCTGTTTTATAGTTTACAATTTTGTTTGTCTGTCTCAGCGACAAACAAGCAGTCACCTATTTTCATAAACAGACACTTCACTTCCGGTGTCTAAAGGTCGACGAAATCAGCTTTCTATGTATCAAATCTTACCAACTAAAAATGAAGCTATAATGACACTTAGATTTGTGATGTTTGGGAATCTATTGGAATCAAAACAAAAGCCAACCACCCAAGGTGATTAGGTGAATCTTCTCAGTTTGAAAATTTTTATTGAGGAAAAAGGAGCCAGCTGAGAGAAATTAAAAGTAAGTAGAAATGTAACATTATATATATATATATATATATATATATATATATATATATATATATATATATATATATATATATATATATATATATATATATATATATATATATATATATATATATAAATATATATATAAATATATATATATATATATATATATATATATATATATATATATATATATATATATATATATATATATATATATATATATATATATATATATATATATATATATATATATATCGATTTTGTAGGGATATCCACGAGAACAAGCTAGCGCCCATGCTTTGTATCCAAATCGAATCAGTTTTCCTCGGATAATCATTTTGCAGCTGTGACGACCAAAGAAAGGTACCATTTGTTCGTCCATGGAAAGTTTCGGACAGAAAGTCCCATATTGCTAAAGTTTGGTGTTCACGGAATCTACAAGTCGCCTCACTTTTTCTCTAACTAGGGGGGGAAATTCAAACATTACAATTTTATGTTATAATTCTCAAACGTTTGATGCGACTCGATTTTTCCACATTGTTGTTAATTCCGATGGGGAAAATCTCACATTTTTCGACTCAATGCGCAGGTGAGCTTAAGAATGATTTTTTTTTTCTTTCTTAAGTTTTTTTTTTCTAAAATAGGTTGGTGACTTTTTCGCACTCACCCCTTCAGCATCCATTCTCAAAACATTATCTATTTCAACTGCGTTGAGTGAATTTATGTTAGGGGAAAGGCCGTTTCCAGGAAGAGGGGGTACGATTTGACCCCCCCCCCCTCCCACTGAAATTTCCGTCCAACCTGTGAAAAATTAATCAAAATGTATCTAAACAAATTTTTGACGTTTTTTGTAAAGATTTTTTTAGACCCTCCTCCCAAAACAAGTTTATTTTGTCTATAGGCCTATTATGTGTTAATTATTAGGATTATTTGTTAATCTTTTTAAGACTGTCACTAATTCTTCCTCAAGAAATAAATCTTCCTTTATTTTCAAACTGTTACAAGCTTTTTCATTCTTTTCTATGTCTTTTCTTGTAACTATAGCATGGTTTAACTAGATTGTTATACCTACAAAATTGCAGCTTCATATAATGATTATTATTTTCTCTTCCTAAATCAAATTTACGCAGCCTAGGATACCACGTATCCCTATTTATGCCAACCAGGGAATCAAAATCCCCTAGTAAAAAATACAATATTTCTACTTGGGATCCTGTCTGTATGTTCCTGTAGTCAGTGGCGTCTTTGAGTTAGAAGGGGGGCGGGGGCAGTTGGCGCCCCCAACAAATTGGAAAAACTATAATTTCCTAAGTAGCTTTAAAACTGTTGGTTGTTTAAGTGTCAAATTTGTTCTTTACTTTGAGAAGATAATTTTTTTAATTAACCTATGCTCTTTTTTAACAGAAGAAAAACGAGAAAAATAGGGGTCCATCATAATTCATAATATGTTCCACATTAATATTTTTCGAAATGTACTGCCTTTGAAACCATATAATCGAGTAGAAATGTGAGCCTAGTTAATGGCAAAATTGAAAAAGGGTTCTTTGCTTCCTGTTTGCCACATTTGCTCAGGTCAATTTTCCTCCTGATATTTAAGGTGCTTTTACTTCCTAAAATCCATCAGTTCAAGATTAGATTCTTTTTTGTCTTAAAGCATTTAAAGGTGAATGAATACATCCTCTCAAACAAACAACTTAAAAACAATAGGAAAAGTTTTATCAAGACAGTGGATTGAGAAAATTTTCCCTATTGTTTTTAAGTGAGTTTGTTTTCTTATGGAAAGGCAGTGTGGTCTTCGCCGCTATTTAATAAACCCTCTAGATCTGCAAACAGGACAGAAATTGAATCATTGAAGAATAAGAAGGTGATATTCAGTGAATATAATTTCCTTAATGAAAAATAAATCATTGAAAAAGAAAGTAAGACTTAGTGCTTTGTATAATGATATTTGTACAATAACTAGATAGGTCAAATCGATTGCCATTTGGTTATGGAATTGGGTAGAGGGAGGTCCGCTCCAGGAATCGTTAGTTGTTTTAATTCTTACATCCACTATTTAATTAAAACTCCGATTCTCTTATGTGTCGTTAAAATGTCTAATAAGCATTGATAACGTCCTATTCCTTATGTTGCGGATTCAAGTACTTACTCCATAAATGTAGAACCGCCTCTATACATAATTAATTAAAAAAACTTTTTCCACAAAATAAGTTTTTCAAAGAAAAGTAAGAAACTCCATTAAACAAAAAAAGAGAAAAAATCAAATCAAATAATCTACCAAGCGTGAAACTACCACAAATCAGCATTGATAAATAAATGAAACCCAAAACGAACAGAAATTACAGTATATAACCGAGTCAAACTCAAAACGAGCAGAAATTAACATAAGTTGGGCGCAAAACCCCTCTGCCTTCCCAAGGCCAGAAAAAAATTTGCACTTTACTGGAAAAATATAAATGTTTTTACTTTTATAACTTTAATAAGTCAAATAATATTAACATTCTGATTACTAAATATCAGTATATGTATATTAAACTGACAATGCACATTCATTTGTATTTTCCTGCTGAGAATAGAGTAAAGTGAATTTAAAAAGAAAACATATATTTTCTCACAATTTAGAATTTTGTGTGCACGTATAAGCGGTACTAACCCATTTTCTTTTTCTATTCTTCTCAGTTTTATCATGCAGAACTAGAAGACCAAGCCTTGCTTCTGCCACTGAGTAAATTTTTGCCTGGTGAAACGGTTCTATGGATTCGTAGTTGTTTGCTACACAAACGGCTTGGCTATCTTTCCACTTCACAGCCAAAACCACTCCATCTGACCTGTAGTCATGATAGCCACGTTCCTTCTTTTCCATAACTTTGGTTTCTTCGAGGCAACACCCCTTCAAGCGATTTTCACGCACAGTGCCTTTGGCACGAAATCCTTGCGAATGAAGTTGTGTGAGAAGATCGTGGCTTGTGAAGAAATTATCAAAGAAGACTACGTGATGGGCTGCTTTTCAACAACAGACAATAGGTTTGTGACCACCCGTGTACCTCTTGGGTGTTGCTGGCTGTTGCTCACTCCTCTCACAGTAAAGATCGATTGTGTAGGGATATCCACGAGAACAAGCTAGCACCCATGGTTTGTATCCAAATCGAGTCAGTTTTCCTCGGATAAACATTTTGCAGCTGTGACGACCAAAGAAAGGTATCATTTGTTCGTCCATGGAAAGTTTCTGACAGAAAGTCCCATATTGCTAAAGTTTGGTGTTCACGGAATCTACAAGTGGCCTCACTTTAGCCATCTTGTCACTTTCCTGGAGCTCATTCTTCTTCTATTTAAAAGCAGGCGGGCTCATTATTATTTGCAAAGTGCAGGTTCTTCTTTATCTTCAGAAATCTGTTTCGGTTCATGACTTGTCCAACTGTAGGAATGAATAGGTCGTCTGACCAGGAGCAGTACATGCTCTCACTGGGAGGGTGATCATATCCTGATAGTAGCATAATTCCCAAAAAATTGTGAAGTTCTTCAAAGCTCAATGGGAAGCTGATGTAACCATTCTAGGAAGCATATTATGTTGTTTTCCGTATTATCATAGCGCGAACTGTTTCGTCGTAGAACTGACAAAAAACTCAAATTCAGACATGTTTATCATGTGACTGACCTTGTTTCCCAGTCTAGGTAGTGATTCTTATAGAAGATCTCCAGACTGTGCTCTCGTTTCCATTTTGGCATATCCCTTTGTTTGTTTTTTTTGTTGGTCCCGATTTTTTAGAGGCGGGTTTTGAAGACCGTCCTTGCTATACTGTTGGAGCTGTTTTTCTACGGCGGCTTAGTGGGATGTCTTCTAAATCATCAGCATCCAAAGTAGAAGCGACAGGTAGCCCGGATGGATTATCTCCAGCTAAATCGTCTGTTAAGGAAGTAAGGGTGATATCAAGCTCTTGTCCCTGCAACATCACTTGGAAGATCATTCAAAGACTATGTGTTGTCCTCGTCCCCTTTTTCTTCGTCTCTAACTACTCCCTCAGGGGTATTTATGACAATATCAATATCTTCCTCGTCATCAATTAGTTCGTCTAGTATAGCTACAGCTTTTTTCACAGATACACGCTGTTTGGGAGCCATCTGCAAAATAAAATATACCATCAGTTAAAGATCCGTAAAATATTTTGTGGGGCCAAAACGCCCAACGTTCCCAATTGTGAACACTTTTAGTTATCCAATACTGTGTCCGTACTCTGTGGTTATTTTAATACAAGGGCTCCATAGATTCTAAGGTCGCTAAGTACAGAGTTCTAAGACACCAAAACACGATATTTCAAACGCTCATCTTTGGTGGCATTTCACCCAAAACTGCTGGTTCCCAAAAACTGACTTTTAGCTAGACTTCAGAAAATACTGAAAACTCACCTGATTCCAATTCAAGGCAGGGAAAATTCAAGGATGTTGCTTGTTAGCCTTAGATTTCTATGGAAAGCTTAAAATTTGCCCGAGTTGCTACCTTGTGGGAAAAAAAAATCAAAATGAGACGTTCCCAAATGGGAACGTTGAGCGCTAATGGGTTAATTAATTTAAGGTTTCTGCCGCAATGATGCCAAGATTTATTTAGATCTTCTGGATATTCTTTGTCAAACAATGCACAACGGAAGTTAATAATTCTAACTTTATTTTTCGAATATTTTCAAATTTGAAATACGGTCGCTATTTCAAAGTGGGGAATATGTCATAACATAGTGTTGTACAATCTGTGGTAATACTTTGAATTATCCTATATCTTTTCTCAGAGAGCGCTGTTGCGCTGCCTATGATTTTTATCTCAGCTTTATGTAGCCCGCTGTTTACTAATTTACTAAGAAATCTTAAATAATATTTCAAAAAAACATGTTAAAAGTTTAGCACAACAAATTAAATTCAAAAGAGTCGAAATCCATTCAAAATTACGAGAAAATGAATAGCGCGATAGCCGTGGCTATTAGAAAAGAGCTTGGTTCAAATATGAGATTCAGAATCCTGTGCTCGGCGTGGGGGTTGGAGGAAGTGTATATACATATAGTATTAGTGTTGATCCTGGCTGAAAAAAGCCGAGTGTATACGGCATTTACCTTTGCCCACCCGAAAGCTTGTTTACGCTATGCTACTGCTGTCAGTAGCAGCTCATTGCTGACAATTTTAGTAAAAGCGAAGAACCAGCACTTATATTTATGATTGATTAATTTGTGTTCATTGTTTATAATATATTGCGTAATGTTTTTAAATCCACCAAGTAGCGAGTTTGTTAAATAGTTACTCTTCTTCACTACCACTTGAATAGTACCTACTGCTGTAACACCCCTCTCCCAATAAAAATACTGTAGTTATGCCCCTGCCTGGAGGTATAAGTAAAACGTATCCCAGTTACTACTGTCTCCGTCAGTCGGTTCTATAGGGGCATATACTATTATGACTGATACTCTTCACTTTTGAATCATGAAATGAGCAATTATTTTTCTATTTGTAACACCTTCCCAGCCTAAACAAGACTTAGCAGATTCCTTATTCATCATGAGTTCCTACTCCTTGCCTGTGCACCCCACCCTTCCTGCCTGAGTAAATAAATCCTATATCACCTAATTTCATGTTTCCTACCCCTTGGGTATGAGTTTCTGAAACTTCTAATATGTCCGGTTCCAAGTGTCTGAATTCGTAGGTCAAAATGTCAATACAGCAGTTATTTTTCAATGCTGTAACATTCCAATTTACAATTTTCATTTAATTCAAATCAAGGAAATTATTACGGCATCAGGAAAAGCAATGGTCCCAAAACGAGTGCAGGACGGAGAGCAATACGTCTTTTCAAGCTTACACGAAGCGCTTAAGCTGGCTTAGAACCGGACCGAAAGAAGTCCCTCAGACCTCTAGTATCCATGGACGTTTTGCACAACCCTTGGCTCATCTTGCTCATGACATGGCTTTCCACACTTGGTGATGCTTTTCTATAGCAAGAGTCAAAATCCTGCACAAAAAATCTCAAGATTCTGCACTGCCGTTTGCAGCCACGGTTCTGCTTAGGCAAATTCATAAAAAGGTCCACACTGACGCCACTATAAGGCCACGCAATGAGCAATACGTCTTTTCAAGCTTACACGAAGCGCTTAAGCTGGCTTAGAACCGGACCGCAAGAAGTCCCTCAGACCTCTAGTATCCATGGACGTTTTGCACAACCCTTGGCTCATCTTGCTCATGACATGGCTTTCCACACTTGGTGATGCTTTTCTATAGCAAGAGTCAAAATCCTGCACAAAAAATCTCAAGATTCTGCACTGCCGTTTGCAGCCACGGTTCTGCTTAGGCAAATTCATAAAAAGGTCCACACTGACGCCACTATAAGGCCACGCAATGAGCAATACGTCTTTTCAAGCTTACACGAAGCGCTTAAGCTGGCTTAGAACCGGACCGCAAGAAGTCCCTCAGACCTCTAGTATCCATGGACGTTTTGCACAACCCTTGGCTCATCTTGCTCATGACATGGCTTTCCACACTTGGTGATGCTTTTCTATAGCAAGAGTCAAAATCCTGCACAAAAAATCTCAAGATTCTGGCTTCCGACTCATTATTTGTTCAAGCCTACAAATATTATGGAACTATGGGAAGGCAGCCTACAATATATAGCTTAGCCCGAAGAGGTTTTTCAACCCGAAAAAGCCCATTAAATCAAACAAAGCCCAGAAGAATTATCCATCGATCAGAATCCGTTGTAAATGGTGTGTCGTTTACTTGGCTATAATAAGCTCTAGGGGCGAACCCGTCAAGGTCATCCTGCACTGCCGTTTGCAGCCACGGTTCTGCTTAGGCAAATTCATAAAAAGGTCCACACTGACGCCACTATAAGGCCACGCAAGCAGGATTTCCCTTTTGGTGCTAAGGACGGAGGAATGAGTTCATGACGAAGCAGAGACCCCACAGCAACGGAACAGCTCCAAACTTTTAGACTTACCCTATTCTCGTCAGGACATTCGTCAGGTAACGAATGCCGTAATGCCGATTCAAGTACAACGCGCTCCTGCTTCGACATTCTACCGTGCAAAAGAGCCTATACCGTATGATTCCTCTTTATTCTTATTGGCTAAGGCCTTAAATAATCCAGAAGACTTATGAAAATCCCTAGAAATCCCCAATTTCCTAAAAAGAAAAGCTCAACACTAACAGATATTAAAAATCGCTATTTTGGAGGGGATTCTCAAAATCCACCCTACGGTATTGCTGCCTCTGGAAATTAGGAAGTTCAATAAATAGTTTTTTGGTCTTTCAATTCAATTGATTATCTTAGAATTCTAGCTTGATAGCGATTGGTCCTCTTTGGATCATAATTGTTGTTTTTGCCACTTCGTTGTGGCATAATCTATATTGTTAATTAAAAAGGGCACTAGAACTTCTGTTTTTCTTTTGAAAGAGGATATGCCAATAATTTAAGAAACGTTCATATGGGACGAGATAGGGTGATCTTCAAGGTGTCGAGTCCCCTTAAGCAAAATGATTTTCAAAGCTCAATGTACAAACATACTAAAAGTGAAGGAACCTACGTTTCCTCTATGCATCAGATCAACGTAATCATCTTGAAGCTTGCAGCTTCGTAATACACAGCTAAAGGTCCCTTCAAATGAAAAGCCACTCATACCTAAAGAGTAACCTAAATAAAAGCAACTGGTTCGTCTTAAATTAGGTTAAATGTTGCAATGTAATTTCTAGGCATTTCACAATCGGAAAGAAAACAAGAAAATACGCTAAGACATCTATTTCGACCCGTATATTTACATCGAAATGCTTTGCTGATTTATTCGTTACCAGCTTTCACTAATCACTAGTGTAGTCTGTAATTTTCTTTAAGGGCCCGGATGATACATTAAAAAATTGGATTTAATGATGAGCACGCACCACAGGCATCGTTTCCGCGGGAATGTTCCCATTAATAATTAAGGGAAACAAAGCAGGTTTGAAATGGTAGCGTGAATCCCCGATAACACTGAACACTTTGACCATCTAGATTGCACGGAATGATACCTTTGAATTTAACAGCTGTTACCGGATAATCAAAGGACCCACCCTCTTTAAAAAACCATATACACAAGGGGTCTGCGACATGCCGGACACAAGTGTACCACATCTAGTGCAAAGTATGGCTTGTGTGGTGCAAAGAGGTAAAACATGGCGTAAGTTTGCCACACGAGGTATAACAACTTGTGTTTTGCGCATAGGTGTATATCGGTCACATATAAAGGAATTTTCCCACGTGGGATCAAGCGGGATTCGGATCAATCGTCCGATCAAAATTTTGAGATAGCCCTTTTGTTCACCAAAGTTGAAAGGCCGAATAACTATGCCTTTAGAAATAGCATGACCCCCACAGCTCTGGAGAAAGGTCCTTAAGTTTAAAATTTACCCATTTTTATGTATAGTATTTGTTATTGGGAAGTATAGACATTTTTCATGGGGGGTGGGACGAATTTTCTGCTGGGGGGAAATTCCACGGGGAGAATTTTCTATGGAGAGGGAAGTTTCTAAGGGGTGACTGTTTCAGGTGAAATTTGCCACAATTCCTATGCAAAATTCTTTTTATGTCTTAGTTTTTCTTTGCCGATTTAATTTTACGAGTGGAGATGTTAAGAGCAATTGTCCGGGGTAAATTTTCACCAGGATTAAATTGTTTAGAGAATATATCCATGGGGAAAAGTGATTTTTCCGTGGAAGTGAAGCCAGATTTCATGGCGTTATTTAGAAAAACGATCAGAAATTAAATTAAAAAAAACAAGTTTTTCCAGCCGAGAGTAAGGAGCAACATTAAAACTTAAAACTAACAGAAATTAGTACGTATATGAGAGAGGTTGCTCCTCCTGAACACATCGCTCCTTTCGCTAAAGTTAGAATTTTGTCCCAAATCTTTAAGAACGACTCCTGAAACACAAGGTTCGTTTAATTAGAACAATAAGAAGCTTTTTTAAAAGTACCTAAAAAACTTCGGCTCAAAGAGCGAGGTGTTGAGGAGGAGCAACCCCCCTCATATACGTAATCATTTCTATTCGTTTTAAGCTTTAATGTTGCATTGTTGCTTCTTAATTTCAGTTGAAACAACTTGTTTTTTTATTTAATTTTTTCCAAGATTAACGTTAAGATTTCAAGCCAACTCTGATTTCTTCTTCCACTCAAAGCAGTAACAGGAACGCTCCCGTTGCGACGATGCCTATTATGTGTCCTCATCATCAAATCCTTTTTTTAATATGTCGTCTTGGACCTTAGGCATAATTTAAGACTTTACTAATGATTAGTGAAAGCTGGTAATAAATAAATCAGCGAAGCATTTCGATGTGAATGCGAGGGTCAATAGGGCTGTCTTAGCGTTTTTTCTTTTTTGTTTCGGATTGTGAAATACATAAAAACTGCATTGCAACATTTAACCTAGTTTGAGGCAAACCAGTTGCTTTTATTTAGGTTACTCTTTACATATGTTTACGGTACAAAAACCTAATCATGGCACTTAAGAATAATTTCCTTTGAAGGAACCTTTACCTGTTCCATTATTGCGAAATAGTACGGCCTTAGGCCGATTATATTGAACTTGATCCGTAAATGAAATTTTTGGCACTTAACTTTTAGTTTAGTTTTACATTTTGAATTAAAAGGATTTTACTTGGTTGAACTGCTTGATTTTCAGCTTGCAGTTAGTAGCTCTTAACTTGGAGAGCAACAATAATATATAAAAAGTAGACTTAGCCCAATAGTTTTTTTTAATAATTTGAATAAAAAGTGCAAAGAAATTCAAGATAATCTAAGATTTGAGGAATGCAAATCCTCCCCATGCCCATTATGGAGGCAAAATGGCAACCGTATGTATGATATCTTCTGTATATGCAAAATTTCATAACTTGAATTTTTGTTTTCAAAGTAACAATCAATATTTAAACAGTAGCCTATGCTAGAATAGCCAAGGCTTTTTGCAGTTGAAATAAGTAAGGAAGAACAGGACGATAAATCTGCAAACTGATATTAGGATACTGGGAGCCAAGGTCAAGACAGTTGTCAAGGGTAACTTAGGCACCTGGCCACTTCAAAGGGCTGAGGAAGATGAATTAAATGTTTTGCAAAATATTTGCCTAGGAACTATTTTAAGTAATTGTTTAACTGACAGTATAATTTCTACGAAAATGCTGTTCGATTCTACTTTCTAGGGTTATAATAAAGTAAATGTTGAGACTGATAGACCATATTTCACGAATAGAATAAGACCCAGTGGCAGATCCAGGGGGCAAGGGGGCTGCGCGCCCCCCTAACATAGTCTAAAATAATGCAATTTACTTAATTAACGCAAATTTGTGTTAATTAAGCTTGCTCCTAACGCAAGTTTATCGGATAAACCTATTTTGTGCCCCCCTTAAAAAATCCTGGATCCGCCCCTGGTAAGATCGATTATAAAGACTTCTTTTTTGCAATCCATCCGGGGCCAAGCGAATAACAGATCGCCTTCGAATGGGATTAAATAAAAAAATCCAGTTTTTTCAATTTAAAGTAAGGAGCCACATTAAAACTTAAAACGAACAAAAATTATTAGGTATATGAAAAGGGCTGTCCCCTCCTCGACACCTCGCTCTTCACAGTAAAGTTGTTTAGTACTTTAAAAAAAGCTTCTTATCATTCTAAATAAACGACCTTTGTGTTTCACGAGTCGTTATTAAAAAATTGGGACAAATTCAAACTTTAGTGTAAAGAGTAAGGTGTTAAGGAAGGGCCAACCCTCTTCATGTGCGTAATAGTTTCCGTTCGTTTTAAGGGTTAATGTTTCTCCTTACTTTCACCTGAAAAAACTTGTTTTTTTAATTTTATTTCTGATGTTTTTTTAATAATGCAGGAAAATCCGGCTCTACCTCCATGGAAAATCCCCCTCCCCATGGAAACATCCTTTAGCCAATTCAATCCCGGTGAAAGTTTACCGTGAAACATTACCCTTAACATATTAACACGTAAAATTCAGTCGGTGAAGAGAAATTAAGACATATAAAAAGAATTTTTTATAGGAATTCTGGCAAATTTCCCTAGAGTAAAACTTACCCTGAAAGTTTCAACTCCGGAAACTTTCCTCCCAAAAGAAAATTTTCCTCTCGGAAAATTCTCCCAGCAGAAAATTCACCCCCCCCCACTCGATAAATGTATGCACACTTCCTAATAGCAAATACTAAACTTAAACAATGGGCAAATATTATAACTAAAAAACCTTTTCCCATGGGCTGTGAGGGGTCATATTATCTTCAATGGTACGGTTATTGGACCTTTTAACTATGCTGAACAAAATGTATATCTCAAAATGTTAATCCAGCAATTTTCGGGAGAAGGGGCGCAGGAGGGGGCTAGTTGCCCTCCAATCCTTTTGGCCGCTTATAAAGGACACTAAAACTTTTTATTTCTGTTCGAAGTAGCCCTCTTCCTGTTTTCTAGGGCCCTTACTTTGGAACGGTCACCTCAGAGAAAAAAAAGGTAAAACAAAGAATAAACAAATAAACACGAGTCTGTGATCATTCGTCTAGCAAAAATTCAAATTCCACATTTTTACAGATAGGATTTTGAAATCTCTACAGTACGCTGAATCTAATGGTGTGATTTTCATTAAGAAGTTTTTACTTTTAGGGGTGGTTCCCCCTTTTTTGAAAATCAATCAAATTTTCCCAGGGTCACGGCCTTTGATGGGTAGCACTAAACTTAATGATCTTTATATATTTGGAATCAAACAGTTCGTGGTAACGAAATGTAAGTAAGGAGCGATGTGGCTCAATAGTAACCGAAACTCTAAGAAACAGAGTCTTGATAAGAATGGATACAGTAAAAGAATCAAATTTTGATCCTTATCCAAATTAGGTAAAATTCATGAAATTTAATGATACCCATCAAAAGTTACGAGCTCATTGGATTTGACCAGTTTTTGAAAAAGGGGTGGGGGGTAAACCCCCCAAAATATATATTCAAATATATATTCATCATATTCAGCATACCAAAGAACCCTACGGGTAGAGGTGTCAAGCTCCTATTTACAAAAATGAGGAATTTTGCTTTTTTTTTGCCAAAAGAAAGATCACGGATGCTTGTTTGTTTGTTTTCTTTTTTGTTTTGTTTTTCCCAGGGGTGATCATATCGAACCAGTGATCGTAGAAGATCAGGAGAGGGCTCATTTGATCTTAAGTCAAAAGTTCTAGTGGCCTTTTTAAGCAATCAAAAATATTGGAGAGCAGCTAGCCCCAGTAGAAATGCCCCTATTGATCCCACGCGCCACCACTGCTGCCATCTACAATTAAGTCTAACGCTGACGGGACATAATTTATTCAAGGATTATCTATCGAGTCTAATTAGGTCAAGGTCAATTTATTTGTTGTTTCCATGTGTAATGACACTGGGGGTGATATACATAATCGATGGGGAATGTATTGATCTAGGCGAAATGGATTTCCGAGAAATTGATTGCGTAATCGAAGGGGAGAGAATTTCCGAGAACTTGATTGCGTAACCTAACCTAACCTAATGACTCCGAACGGGGCACCATATATGGGCATAGAATCCCTAGAGGGGAGAGGATTTCCGAGAAATTGATTGCGTAATCGATGGGGGAATTTTATTGATCCAATAACGGGAAACAAATCACGTGTCTCCTTCTAAACCAATCAGGGGGCCGGAAATTTTAGCGGGAGAGGATTGCAGAGAATGTAAGGAAAGGATTTTTGCTATAGTTTTTATTAGTCTATGAATTGAATACAAAGGAGTGAGAACAGTTTGACTTTACTCATTTGGATATATTTGTGCTGATGATGAGTGGACTGTTTACCCTATTAGAAGTTGATAGTGGAGTTGGTAGCAATAATACAAGAGCACCAAACATTGCGGTGGAAATCACGAGAGGATCACGGCTTTGTCTGGAATGGGATGAAGTATATGCAAGATATGTGATATCCTTGAGCAAATTTAAAATGGAGGATCAATTATGGTTCGCCGCAAAAGTTGATATAACAAATGTGAATAGACTTCAATGTGCTTTAAGTGCATTAGTGAAACATATTGAAGACAATAAACTGTATCGCTAATTGTACATGTCTACTATTATTGTTGTAATTATCCAATAAAATTGTTTCGAAATCGAAAATGTTCCCTTTCTTTTTGTTGTTAGAATGTTAGGCTAACGATTCATGGTCAGTCTAGAGTCAGCAGTCAGAGTGGGCAGTCAGAGTCAGAAAGGATTGAAAAATGAATAAATTCGAGAAAGAGAGAAGTAGATCGAATCTGGTGGTTTTCTCGAGTTATCTCTTCAATGCAGGATATTCTCTCGGGGAACACTTGGCAATATAATGAAAACTGATTCTCCCCCATTGGACTATTGTATGAAACTTTTTCGATGTGACTCAAATGCCTATACTCAATTTATTGATAGATTAATTGGCACAGAACAGATTAATATTGTGGGTATACTTTTGAAAACATCGACATAAATTCAATGTAGATTGCTCCCCCACCATTCAAAAGAGGTGACGTCACAGAGTTAATCGTTTCCCATTCGTCCACCCTGAATTTATCCGTCAGCAGGGACGATCATTTTCGTTTTAGCTGTGAGAGAGAGCTGACATGGGAAACCAAAAAATGTTCTGTACATGTCCACTATGCATGTACACTGTTGGCAGTTGGACTCAATGTGATAATTTAACAATTATTGATGACTATAGTGAAAAGCGTAAATTATGTAATTCTTGTATATTACATAGAGGATATGCTGTAAAAATTAAAGGATGTAATTCATGTCTTGAAGAGATTTGTGACTCTCACCCTAGAGGGCATCTGTGCTCCAATTGTCACTATGATAAATTTGATCAGTGGGAGAATACTTACCCCGCTATGATTGGAAAGAATCCCAAACGTGATTTTAGTTTATTTCTACGAGATTGGTATCGTCGTGGATTTAAATTATTCTGGAAGGAAGACAATTTGGTTTCTACGTCATCGTTGTGACGACACTACCTATTATGACTATAAACCAAGTGATTTTTATTTGGCAGTTACCGAATGTGATTCACCATTTGAAAACACTGTATGTGATATTGCTTCAAATAGACCGATTGAAACTCGTGAATTTCATAATATGAAGGCAAATAGTATCATTGACTATACAAGGAGATATGACAAGAGTGAAGTTACATTATACTGTAGAAAATGTGACCCTGACTTTGCAGTCAATCAAGATAAATATACAGTGAATCCAAATGATTTACCGGCATTTGTGGTTCACGACAGTTGCCTATACATCAAAGAAGAAGAAATCTAAAGTGAAGATTTAAAGACATTGTTGTATATATACATTTTATTAATAAACAAATTCACAAACATTTTTAAAGCACTTTACTCTTAGGGCACTGAAATCAATATTATACTGGCCTGAGAGGATATTTTCCATTAGAAAGTCGTTCAGACGTGGATTGTCAACATAAATGTTGAGAAACTGCTTGTAAGTATAACCGCGACATCGGAACACAAAATATATCAGTGCATGGAAGCCACAGCTTTTAGTCGTCAGAACCTGCATTCTCCTCCAATTTTGAATAATAGTTTTCCCACTGCTCTCAATATAGTTGCTGATGTGGGGTGTGTAGAATGTATAGGGCTAGACCAAGAGGATCAAAAAATTCAATCGTCTTCATTGTTTGAAAGATGCACAGCCAATGACCCGTCAGCACAGTCGATGGACTGCTATTAACAATAATTAAGCTATTGTTGACACTTTGAATTTTTCCAAGAAAGTCCGAAGGCAGACAATAGGATTTGTACTGGGACATGTAGGAATCCATATTAAATACATTGATTATTTGACTGGTTTTCATGGTGCCAAGTCTAGTAGAACACTGCCTACGGGAGTGATTTCCCAATAGGTTTCATACTGATTTAGTGAGATTAGTGCAATACTCTCAGCCAATGGGTCAGCAAATGTACACTCTAAACGCACACTCCCCGTAAGTACTATACTCATATCCTGCCTGCCAGACAAATCTAGTACAATGATACCATATATTTTAGCAAACATTTCTTCGGTTGTACTATTTTCAAATAGTTGCGAATCATGATCTAAGGTTTGCATGGTCAACTCATACAATGTTCTATAGGATTTATCAAAATATAGATTTTAGAGTAGAATGCCGTTTACTTTGCAGACAAGAGATGAAAGTCCAAACATTTCAAATTTATGTGGACATCCAGTCCACGTACCTATTGCACTAGAGCTTTTTACAAATGTTAAAGCGAGCTTTGACGGAATTTCGCCATTGATAAAGGATGAGTCGGTGAAGGTGCGTGACCCCATGGCAATATGAAGTTGATTGGTGATTGTATGAGGAACAAGTAGTTTAATATTATTTCTTTGCGATGGGACAATATTGACAATATAGTTTAATATTGTTGTTTGCGTACATGAAGTATTGCCGAGGTGAGGGAGAGACTTACATCAGGATTGGCAGCAAATTCTTTTCTCAATATGGAATTGGATGGTGCAAGCGTTAATTTTATATCCACTTTAACATTGGGTGGTAGCCACTGGGGTATATTAAATATTTCATGATATATTTTTCCAACTAGATGTAATTCACTAGTTGTAGCATTTTTAAGTGCATCTGTACTATCAGTATTAGTAATATATTCATATCCATTGGAGGTGCTTTTCAATTCCTTGTATGAATTGGGTGTCATCAGCATGAATTGCATATAGCTTGTATAATTTGAGAGATTGTTGCTTGGGCTCACCAGCGTGCCATTGATGTAGACACTGATTTGACGAAATAAATTATGTGACATACAATTTGGATAAGAAATTCCATCGGCAAGAATTGATGATGTATTATTGCATCTCCGCAATTCTATTCGTAAATTTACAAATATTGAAAAAATTTCCATAAAGTAGTCTTCATTGAAATAAATTTAAAATTGGGTATTATCGGAGAGGGGTTTTTGTGAATAAAATTGTTAATAGTATCCATGCTTGACACTCACATCAACATTTTCAGCATTGAGTAGATTCAATGAGGTGGTGATTGAAGGTTGAGAATCCTTATGTGGTAGGTAGGACATCTTAGGAAAAGAAATCTAGTTTCGATCTAACAACTCTCTTCCTGGGGCTTCTTCTTCTACTACTGTTTACAGTACGTATCGGGTTTTTCCTTCTTTTCTTTGACAGGGGTGATGTCTTTCGTTTCTCACCTGAGTAGAGACTGATGAGTGATGCATTGTTTCTCAACCTTTTTAAACCTTTTCCATTTTGTTTTAATCTCTCGCCAAGGGTTCGCGCACTGGACCTAAGATTTTCCGTAGCACTTTTTTTAAATCCTGCCCAGAGCCCCAATTGTATAGTGTAGAGGATGCAAAATCTGTTGCAGCCGGTACAAGATATTTTCTAGCCAGAGGTAGTGAAGAGCGAAACAGCTTAGCAAACCAACTGCCAAGACCATAGCCAGACATTGTAGTACGTCCTTTGTAATACTCCATTCCATTACCCTGTTGTTTTGGACCAAGAGTATTAACATAGCAGTCAATACCAGGACAAATGAATACCACTTTTCTATTAGACATCTTGTTGAACGATGGGACAAAAATGGCATGTGATCACAGCCAAACCTTGTGAAATTGCTATAGGATCACCTAATTTAGTTCTTAGTGTTAACTGACAGAGTTCCAAATAGGAAGTGTTTACGGGAATATACTCAAGATGCTTTATATTATAGTGGTGAATATGTTCTTGATTGGTTTTTCGTTCAAGAACTCTTAGGAGGGGAAAATTTGAATTACCAACACGGGATGTTTCCACAAATGAAGCGTAGAGAAATATACAAGTGTCCGTGGAGAAGGCAAGTGGGTAGTCAGCAAAAATGAAATTAGTGTTTCCGGCACTTTTACTGTTGATTATGTTGATCTTAAAGCCAAGAAAATCCTTTAGATTATCATTGAGAATAACCTTTTCATTGGCAATAGGTGAACTAATGTAGATCTGGCCCTCGTCCTTTGAATAGTTGAAATGAAAGGCTCCTTTTTTATGAGAGGAAATTATTTTATTAATAAAACGACATAAATCGTTCATACAGGTGAGTTCCTCGTAGGGTAATTCAATATATGGATAATCCATCCAATTGATCTTTTGAATTTGTTCTTGATCACTTGAGAGTGGTTGTTGCCAATCATAGGGTCTAATTTTTATTTCAAATATACGATTCTGTCTAAGCAGGTCGTAGGTATTTCTGAGAATATAGTTAACAAAAGATACTTCATACTTTCCGTCATTAAATTATAGAGTGGGAGAATTTTTCTTTCAAAAAGCGCTCGTTTTATTTAAATCAATGTAGATGGGATCGGAAACAATGGGCATAAAAGTCAAATAGAAACCATTGGTCATTGTTAATATCTTCAGCACTGACTCAAGAATCAAAATCTGAGTTGTATCCTAGCCAGCGAACAAGCAACTGTCTCTTGCCCCTACAAGTACGACTCTTTAAAATCTTTTCAATTTGATAAATTTCGTTAGTTTTTCTAACTTTTTGCAGTTCATATTCCTAAAAACCGCCGATAATCTCATCATCTTTAGTGTCTCGCAGTCGATATGTTGTGGGTTCGGTGTCCAGGATTTTGGACACTTTAAAAAGTTCAGTGCTCCATAAATAATTCCCCTTTTCAAAAATATTGATGGTTCTATTAATTCGAACAGAATCACCAACATTGAATTTCCTCTTCACATTTTTTTGTTTTTCACTACTGGAATATTGCTTTAGAAAAGCATCAAATGTATTTTCACTGCAATGAACTTCCCGAGGGCTTTAGTTGGACAGAGATCGATGAGGTCGATGATTATACATCTACATGATTTTATCTAAATCATGAATAGAAGCAGGTGTATTTTTCACCGTACAATATCTTGAAATTAATAGACGAATTTTTCTTATCAATTATTCAGCCAATGCAGCCTTTATCGGGCTGTGACTATGATAAAGTGTTGTAACATATTTCAATAGAACCTTTTGTACATGGGGATTAACAAATTCGCTACCACGATCCGATTGAATTTTTCTATAGAAATCCTGTTAAAGAATGCTATCAATAGCAAGAGTAAACTCCGCACCTGTCATTGACCGTAAAGTGGCAGCATGGGCATAATAAACACATAAATTGGTAGAATCCTGTGTAAGTCTTTATAGTGTATTGTAACACCGTTGAAACATATATAGAGTTAAAATTTCCGTACACACTATATGCAGAGGGGCATGGGCGTTAGTTTTTTGATATTTTTTTCCGCAAAGTCTGCGAATCTGACGCAGAATGTAACTCGGTTTATTCTGTTGATACTCCTTTGGTTTTTTTAATGTGCTGTCAGAGACAACTTTAGAAAGCGTTTTGGGGGAACTTAAACTTCCCGCTTCACCAATATTTTCATAGACATGTTTCAGAACTTCAACCATTTTGAACGGAAACACGTAGTGTAATGTCCACTCCCCTTTTGCACACTGGAGGGTGAATCAATTCGTCTTCGCTTTTGACTAGCAGCCACAGGTGTTGTAATATCAGTGGTGCTGCTGCTGCTATTATTTTCAAATATTGAGTCTTCTTCTTTTTTAAATGCTGTTTGTGTTGTTGGAGTACTCTATTCTCTTAGTTTCTTTAGAATTTGCTTATTATCAATAAAACTTTTGGGAAAGTTTGGAACACTTAAATAAGTGAATAGATGATTGTCCAAGGATAAATTTCCTTTACAACTCGTCACCATATCAAAAATTAATTGCACCAGTTTATAACTTTTACCACGATGTCTAGTTCACTTCACTGCGTTATCGACATGAATTTAATCACCAGTTACCAACACGAGATATGATAATACTCTTTTACTCTGTTCTCGATAGGTCACTGGCAATAGGTTTCCAATTGTTGTCACTATAGAATTCAATTCCTTCTCCTTTGATTGCACTACTGCTGCTGCAGAATTTTGAGGAGATGTTTTCTGTTTGGAGGGATCCCTGACGGCGACGATAACAGCGGGTCTCTCACGATAAGTTCTATGTTTGTCCACACGTCGCAATGCATCTTGAAGTAAAAGCAGTTTTTTGTCATCAGCAATATTCTCATCATTAATGAATTTTCTTAGATTGTCTTCAAAATGTTCGATGGGCGTGACGACAAGTTCAAATGGCGTTAATTTATAGGGTTCAGCCATTCTCTAGAGAAAACTGTTTACAAGTCCTGCAATTATTGGCAGTAAAAGTGTAAAAAAGCTACCGCCCGCTTGAAGGAGACGTGTTCTTTTAAAAAATTTTCTCTTGTTTTTGCAAGCCAAGGCGCGTACAGTGGAACGATGTTGCTTTGTCTGTTGTCTAACACTTTCTGGCAAGTATACATTGCCCCCAGTTAAATTTAAACAAAGTTCAGATATTAGATTAATGAAATCATTGTCAACACCATGTTTGAGTATAGCCTTCCTGAGTGGAGGTGTTGAAGTGCCTTTCGTGTAGTTTCTTCAGTGTCATAATGGCAACTAATAGCTTTTTCTACTGTTCACTGGAAGATATACTGTAATTGCATTGTCGAAAATGTCGGTGACTACACGTAGATCCTCGGGTATGCTCTGATTAAGATCTAGCAAAATGTAGCCGTAGGGCTTATTTGTCACCTGAGTGTGGGCTGACAGCAGAAATTTAGGGGCCCCTGGACATATTTGCTTATTGAGAGTTATTAGCTAGCTAGAATCACGAAGAGCTCTATAGTTAATATAGATAGTGCAATTCAAAGCAAGGGTTCGCAAGCATTTGCTCTGATGAAACAGATTGTGTAGAACTAGGATTATTGAAATCTGTTCATAATGAGAGCGAACAGTGAACAGCTGTAGCATTTCCTGGGAGAACTGTTCAATGGATTCAGCCAAATAATTAATAATCAGCCACGAGTTTGGTTCAATACTATTGAAAACATCAAGTCCGCGTATGAATTGTATTGGTATGGATGTGGTAATAGCTTTTATTTGATCATAGGACTCCTGCCAAATACTATAGCAATAATAAATTTTCTTTGGTTTTTCCAAAAACATTTTATTACAATTTTGAATTATTTTAGCTAAAAGTGTTGTTTTCCCCGACATTGATGGACCACACAGAAACGATCTGAAGGGTGTTTTAAATTGATACATGCTACTGCTGCTGCTGATGTTGACAACAGTCGGACTACAACTAACTGTAAATCATACGTGTCCAATGATTAAGTAGTACTAATAATTTTCCCATAGATCTATCTAGTACGTTAACAAGAACAATAAAAATAATATTTCATGGTCATTTATTTGACAGGAAAACTATATTTGTTCAACAAGAACAACATAAAAAAACACTTGTTCAAACATTATTCAGATAAAAAAAAACACCTCTGTTCAAACATTAACAACATAAAAATGAAACCTGTTCAAACATGAACAACATAAAAATGACAGTTGTTCAAACATAAAGAACAACGTTTATTATAAAAACACTTTTGTTCATCAAGAACAACAACAACAACACTTATTGTCATAAAAATACTTTTTGTCCAGCATCACTATTTGTACAAACACACACACTTTTTGTACAGTAAATCACTTGGAAAAAAAACAACAAAAAACACTTGGAAAATGAACTTAAAAAAAATAGCACAGTTGAACATTATGAATTTAAAAGGACCCCTCCCCCCCACCCCCCGGGCCAAAGGCCGGCCACGGGCGGGACCTCCCACTCCCCGGGCGCCGCGGGGTCGAAGGCCGGCCGCGGGCGGGAGCCCTCAACCCACGGGGCGCTGTATACAATAGTTGTCGTCACTGCTGCTGCTACAGGTTAGGTTGGGTTAGGTTGGGTTAAGGTGAGGTTGGGTTAGTTAATTTATGAAAGGTTCGGTTAGTGGTTAGAGTCAAACTCAGGTTAATTTATCAAGACCAAGTTGATTGCAATAGTCTATGCATTCAACCCGGTCCGAAATACGGTAGTGGCCATGTGGCAGTACACTTACACCATTATCGAGCACAAAGACTTTGTCGGATATACACGACATTGCATTCTTTTCCACTCTTACAGTATAATTTTTATAGTGTAGAGAGCGAATTGCAAGCACTTGTGCTCTCGGCACTAGGCTAATCTCTACACAGTCTCTGTAGACACTCATGTTGAAATTGCTCTGTACAAAATGTGTAGGCACCGCTTTACCCGCCTGCTTTACATCCCCATTATGAGTTTCCATGCAATAAACTTTAGGACCCAGGAACACCCCCTGGATATCAAATCACTCCCCGTCTCTGATTTTAACATTAGTAGTTAGTTGGGGGCTTGAAGTTTCACTAAATTGTGGTAGAGGGATGGACTACAGTAGGTGAAAACCATCCGCAAGATGATGTGTTCCTCGTTTTCCAGATTCCTAAATATCTGCCCGGTTTTTACCTTTAGCAGCAGATAATATGTATCCCCATTGTCCACATGAACCACCCCCTCCCGGTGCCATTGCACCTTGCACACATTGTAAAAAAAAGAACACATGAGCTTTTTGGAAATTTCAAATACTGAACTACCTCCTGCTATATTCTTGTTCAGTACCAAACTTCTCTTTTTCCTGTGTAGAAGAACCATGCCAGCCTCTAAGCTCATGAACGTTGTAAAATTGGGGTCGGCAATAATTCGTGCACACTCTTGAGGGTCAGTCACGACGTCGCAACGAGATCTGTTCCATACTATTTCACACATTTTGCCAAATGCTGAATTTAGAATGAGTTTGTACATTTCCTTCTCTACTTTGGTGTTTGCCCAAGAGCGTTTATCAACGAAAGTGTCGATAAACGTCTTCAAATAGGGTTTGTGATTGAACTGAAGGACCCTGGATATTTTAGTCATCTTGAAACTATTTTTCGCCATCCAGTGCAAAAGCACATGATGAACAACGAAATTCTCCTTAGGGTCCAGATCTGCAATCAGTTTTTGCTTAGAGGGGGTCCAGTGCATCCCCATATCCTCAACAAATGATCGAGGGTAGGGACTCAGTGAGTTCCTGGTCACTGTTCGACTGATGCAAGGAAAAACAAAATCTCTGCCTGAATCATACAGCTCCAGCTGAATATGTCTACCAATTTCAAGGAACGTTTCTTGAGGTCTATTGTCTACGACAACGGTAATGTCAAGGAGCTCACAAGGATTTTCAAGCCATTTATAGTTCCCGCACGGGAAAGAGTAGTGAAACATTGCTCAGGGATATAACGAGTTCATGTCCAAGAACACTGCATTTGACTTTGCACCGGTGCTGTTTCGTCCGCTTGCATCGGTAGTCAGGACGCGATCCCCAGGAAAAAAATACCCACCCCTCATTGATCTTTCTACAAAAAGGTGTTGATCCACAACGGTGATTAAGCCTAGTTCCTCCCTACTAATTTTTAAAATCAAGTCCATCACCAAATGTGGTGTGGAAAAATAATAGCCTATATCTAGTCTGAATTCTGAATAGATTTGGTCTGTGTTCTTGCAGACTATGTCTAACAGAGTTAAAACGTTACTGGCCAAGTAAAGTCTCCAATAATCCCACCAATTTTTGCAATTCCCCTTAGACCACACATTCTTGGAAAACTCATATTCCTCGGCTGTGCATTCACTGTTGGTGAGTGAATTATAGAAAGCTTCAATTGGAGGTAGATTTCACCTCGCTTAAGCGAACGTCAGAACAGTAATAGTTGTATGCATATATACCTTTACAGGTCAATAGGTCATACATTTCACTGTCTGGAAAGTACTGTTAAAGCAAAGGAAAACAATCAAAATTGTAACTGTTCTGCGCTTGAATCAACTGACGCAATGCCTTGGGAAAAAAACTAAAGGAATGTAAAAACCTAATTTTATGCCGGCACATTTGCATAATATTTACTACCTGCCATTTCAAATCGAGAAGCACCATCTTCTCTGCCGATTTGGGAATGATTTTATAGGTAAATGAATTATTTACCCATGGACTATCTACTCCCCCTCCCTCCCTGTGCATACATGCCAGTGCTGGTAAAATAAATTTTAAATCATAATTTGAATTGTGAATAAAAACTGGTATAAAAAACTGCTGGATAACGTTCAAGTTACACGATTGATGCGCTACCCCTCTAAAATTAGTATCCCCAGAGGATATTTTCTGCCACAAGTGATTGTGGTCTCTGACTTTCCCCTTCCCCCCTCTTCTCCCTTTCCCCTTATCCCCCTCTTCAAACTCCCCCTTACAAATCCAGCATATTTTTTATTTTTAATCGCGAGACGATCCTCTGCAGACAGCACCATTGGGTAATGTGTATTTCTCAAACGAGAAATAGCGCCATTAGCTGTGCAAATTAATTTAGTCAGTGCCTTGACCATACACTCTCCCTCATCCAGTGTTTCAACTATTTCTAACAACAGCATAGTGTTAGAACTGTCTCTTTGTGCGTGGGCGTAGGAGACTGCAATAGCTTGATGTTCTTTGATTCGGTTTGGAAATAGAGGATCGTTCACTTCCACGAGCTTCGCTTCACAGTCCAAAGAGATTTTATTGCTCTGGAGGAGGGTGTTTTGGAAATTTTTAAAACGTAAAATGGCCCTATCCCCTGAAACCGTTTCCACTGACTGGTAGCCATACCGTTTACAATGTTTCATATGATTTGGCAACTTTAATTCTGTCCAAAATCAAGACAGGCATGTTGGACAGTAGAAACGTGCACTCTGTTTCTTACCCTCCCCCAGAACTCTACTAATGTCTGTAATTGGGTTAAAATGGCCAATTGAATTTGATAGGTCACTAGGTGGTGTGTACAATAGCCATACTCAGTGTTTCACCAATTCAATCGACGGTCCTCTTACTGGGAACACCACCCCCTTCTTTTTAGAATGAGCCCCATCTTCAAATTCAGTTTCATACTGAACCACAGTAATGCCGATATTTAAATGGGCATTGACCCTTTCAAAAATATCAATAGACCTGAGCGATAATGGGTATTTCCCCTCTAAACAAGAAAATTCTACAATGGGAAAATCGGACCCCTCCTTCCCATGTACAGCCCAGTGATCTAAATTCATCTTGGTAGCGTCATCTGCTAGAGGCTGAAATGCTGATATGAGGAAAGCGTACTTGAAACATTTTTGACCTGTTTCAAAACAGATCCGCTGGACACCTTGACAACATACTAAATCAGGATTATATTTTAAAATTGTATCCCTCTCAGACCCCCCACCCCCTCTTAAAATAAAATCTTTCTTAAATTTACAAATATTAACGCTTAAATTTTCAGAAAAAAAACTACAGACCCGCTCCCATTTTCGTTATAATTCTCGAGATGCGTAATAATATGACCTATCCGCTCGGAAAAAACACCCTCAAAATTCTCTAAATTTGGATAGACCCCTCGCATCTCGGTGTGTACATAATGATGGTAAACCTCACTTTTTCCCTCATTTAAATAAAACACCTTTAAAACACTAGAAACCTTAATTGAATCCCTACCCCCTCCCCACAATTGAATTTGATTTTCTAGCAGTGCACGAATTCTATCTACATATTCATGTACAATTTCTACAGGGTCAAACACAAATTTACCACACAAAAGCGAATTAAATGGGTCTCCAAAGGTTGCAGTGTAGACAACTATCGTATTTAAAATTGTGTTTGAGAGTTGAAACTCGGGAAATGTCTTAAATTGAATATTACACCCCTCCTCCTCCCCCCTCTCTCTTGTATATTATTATCAACACCCCCTCCCCCACATTGTTCAATAATAGGGCTATGGGAAGGCACTTCAGTTGGGTGAAGTGGAAGTATGTTATCAGTGGAGGGAGGGTTCCCTGTTAATTCCCGGGTAAAATCCTCTAAAAGCTGTAGTGTGTTTGGACTGAGCAACGGTAAGTCATCTTGCTCAACTATGCTATTATTAACATTAAAATAATCACTTAAAAACTCATCAATGTTATCAGGAATTTCAAGTAAATTAACGATACCTTGCTGGGACATTTCATTGTTGTAGAGCTCCACTGGCGCGTCTTCTCCTTCTCCCACTGACGAGCAGGGGGGGGATGGCGAATATGGAACCAGAACAACCTATAAAAGAAAAATAGCTTTTTTTCAAAGTGTCTAAATCACCCTATTTTTAAAAAATTGGATTATTATTTAAAAACGTGCTTAGCAGTAACATTTAGTTCTCTACTCTATATATTCTGAAAGTTCCAACTTAATACAATCTAAAAGATGCCAAAGAATGTGTTGAATCTGCTCAAACGACTCTTCAAAAATGATTCACATTATTACTCTTTATCTGATTTGAAAAAAACTGCGGTCTTTACTTGATAACCCAACTATTTCCGATTGAGAATTGTGTTTAAATAAAAGCAGTTTATAACACAAACAATTTTAAATGTGTGTTTGTGTGTGTGTGTGTGTGTGCAAGGCAGAGTAATTTCGACATAAATTCCACTGTTTAATGCCCCCCTCCGACCCACCCCCGGCCCACCGCAGCGGGCCCCCCGGTGCTTCCCGGCCGCCGCAGTGGCCACCCCCCTGTATATGATTATTTACCGGATTTAAAAGGGAGTAATTTTTTTTAATATCTCTGACATGCTTTGACTGACTGATGAAATGAATCGATTGTTGGAAGGCCCCTTAAAAATATAATATTCTAGTGAAAAATAGCATTTTGAGATAAAAAGAATCTAGTTCTATCGGTAAACTAGAAATTAGTTTAAAATATTATTATGAGGTTGAAAAAATAGCGAAGATGCCTACAATGGGACAGAGAAAATAGGAAAGATTATAAAAAAAGAGCGGTTTCTTTGACAAGCAAAAAAAATAACACTATATTTAGAAATCTCTGAGGGAGGGGGGAGCAGAGAAATTTACAACAATGGGATGTGGGATTATAAAGAAAATAACATTTTTAATATCTCTGACATATACTCTTACAGCGATGAAAAAAATGGGTTTGTTTAGATATTTCTATAAGTTAGGTAAAATTGCTCAAATTTTTATATCCCTGGTGCAGTTGAGTACCTAAAGACTCTGGTGAAGACTGTTGGAGGGTTACCACCTGACCTTGTGTAGGTGGGGTAGTTCTTGAAGGGCCAGGCAACGCATGATGGAAGGTAGACGGGCTGGCCACGTTACGGGCTTGCACAGATGAGATAGCAGGGTTCTCCATCCTTATGGTCCATTCTCTTTGTGGCTTTTGCCCAGACTGCTTAGGGGCTGGCGCTGATGGGGCTGCCTCACCCTCCCTTGCTCTCTTTTCAGGTGGAGGGGCACATTCATCATAAATATCCTTAAACAAGAGAAAAAAGTTAGTATTGAAATAATTTGTTCCTTTTTTTACAGAATAAAAATTAGTACCCCCTAACCTAACCATAATTTTGTCTAGAAAGCATTTATCTCAAATATGTCCCCCTCCCCCCTTTTCAGCAAAGCAAAAAGAAAAATTCACGAGAAATGCTCCCATTTTTACCATGTTGAGAAAAACTTAAATACGCAACTTGTGAGAAATAAATCCGAAAAGCGTAGAAATCCTATTTTTGTCATTTAGAAAATATATTAAAAAAAAACTATCATTATTCTTTAGGACCAAAAGCTGCATCAAAACAAATACAATGATTTAAAATCTAGATCTCAAAATAGCCAACCGTAAATATGATATAATTAAAAGCTAACTAAACGCTAAACTTCAGTGTTGCGTGTCGGAATGGCCACATTAGTTTTCTTGTCAAAGGGTGTACATGTCTGCACAATGAATCCATCCCTTACTTTTCATGCGAAGAAACACTCTGTTTCGCTTTACAATGAAGGTGTTAGAAGTGAGGCATTGCAACCCTAAACCCCTCCCCCATATAAACCCTGAGTACTCAAAATGGAAGACAAATTTTCCATATTAAAATATTTCTCATAAGCAACAGCTACCCCTAGCAATTCATAAGATTTACTGTAGAAAGATACGCCGCTAAATTGACTGAAAAAAGCGTCTTTTTGTGTAATCATTTGCACGATTAATCAGACAATAGACGCGAGCTGTCTACATAGTTGCCTAGCACAGGATGCTCGTTTGGCGAGGATGCAATAATTAAGGTTTTAACATGTTTACGGAACTGATAAAAGTCAGGTTGACGGCTTAAGGGAATTAACATGCATAAGTAGTTAACAGAAAGTTGCCTGTCAAAGGTGAGAGTTCAAAAACAGAGTTATTTCCAATGGAAGAATTAAAGTCATAAAACTGAGAGGATGTGGAGGTAGGGGAGGTTAGGTGTACGTGGTAAAAAGAATATATTTTAAGCTTTCTAGCGAGTATAAACAATATATAGTGGAGTTTGTATTGTGTTGGGGGGGGGTATACCTGAATTTACTGGAGGGTAACCAAGGAAAATAATTTTATTTGAAAATAAAGAATGAAAA